>NC_031799.1:1175168-1296319 GCF_001522545.3 Parus major | reverse complement strand
AAGACTGTTCTTGAAATGAGTCCCATTGTCTGACTCAATCCTCTCAGGGGTGCCATGCCTCCAAAGGACCTGCTTTTCAAGTCCCAGGATGGTATTCCGGGCAGTGGCATGAGGCACAGGGTAGGTTTCCAACCATCCTGTGGTGGCTTCTACCATCGTGAGCACGTAGCGCTTGCCTTGGCGGGTTTGGGGCAGTGTGATGTAGTCAATCTGCCAGGCTTTCTCATACCTATATTTGGACCATTGCTCACCATACCACAGGGGTTTCACTCCCTTGGCCTGCTTGATGGCAGCACACATCTCACAGTCGTGGATAACCTGAGAAATGCTGTCCATGGTCAGATCCACCCGTCAATCTCGTGCCCACTTATGGGTACCCCAATGACCTGAGCTAGGAACAACTCAGCCTTGTGTTGCCAGTCTAAATTATCTTTGACAGCTCTGTCTTTGCAGTCTGATCCACCTGCTCATTGTTTCAGTGCTCCTCATTAGCCTGACCCTTGGGGACATGGGCATCTACATGATGGAACCGACACTGATATGTAGGAACCAAATTAAATATATGAGGGCAGAAGTTCCAGTACAGAAAATGCTTCTCTAAGTTGTTTTTTGCAACATAAGGGCTGGTTATTTCTACTCTACTCTTGCCCACTCATCAGTGATTTTTTTCTCTGCCTTTGGTGATCTGCTCTCCAGATCTCACCCTGCTGCCAGGTTTGACCTGGAGTGATAGAGGAGGAAAAGATGGCTCCCGGTCCTGCAACTGAGCCCATTTTTTGGCACCCTTTCAAAATTCTGACCCCAGGCAGACCTTCAGAGCAGCTTCCCAGTGAAACATGTGTTCACAGCACACCCAGGCATCACCTGGCAAAAAATCTCATGGCTGCTTCCAGCCTGACTGAACGAAAGCAAAGCCCACCAGTGCTGCAGAAACCTGTCCCCTGTATTCCTGTTTATTCATGGGGTGCCCATTAATTGCACTAGGGGCAAAGCAAAGGTACTGCTGCCTGTGCACAGCCCTACCTGCCCAGTGCTGCTGTCAATGTTCTCCTTGGAAGAACAAAATAATCCGAAGGGAAGTGTGTATTTACAGCTGGGGAAGAGGGAATCACCATCAACCAGCACAGCCAGGACCCAGCCAGTAAGAAGTCATTGCTGCCTCCAAACTTGGCAGTGACCACAGGGGAGCAGAGGAAGTCTTACCAGGGGTTTAAAAAAAAAAATAAGCTGGTCACTTTTACAGCATTTACCAAGCTCTCCCAGCATTTACCAAAATATTCCAGGTGTTGACCAAAGGAGATCCAGCAAGCATGAAGGATGCTGGGTTCTAGACACAGGTCCCATCCCAGGGCTTTGCCAGCCTCTTCTTTGTGCCTAATCCTGGGTGAACAGAGCTAAAACACTTCCACATCAAAAGGAGAATATCCTGTGCTTAATAACAAGATGCCGAAGGACTCCTTGGCATCCAGGGAAATGCCTAATTCTTTAGGGTTTTTTGTTTGTTTGTTTTTTAATCTGTTTTTAACTGAGAGAAATTCCTGTAAGGTTTTGGTCATGGTGTTATTTGTTTGGTGCGGGGTGGGGGTATTTTTTTGTTTGTTTGTTTTGGGTATTTTTTTGTTGCTGTCTTTTCTTCTGCATGCACCCATTAATACTGATGGATTCTTTTTTTTTTTTTTAATGAAAGTTTTAGCACAAGGAGCAGTAGGATGGCTCTACACTGCCACCAGTAATGAAAGTTAGGTTTGCCAGCCGTGAAGGCAGTTTAACCCCTTGGTCACACCTTGCCTTTTAATTCCCTTTGAATAGGCCTGATACAGCTTTGATGGAAAATGCACCCGGCGCATGGTTCAGGAGGCTTCAGAATTGAGAGCTATTAAATACTAAAAAGACAAGGTGAGAAACAATTTGCAAAATCTCCTCTTTTTATAGACTGCAGCTATTGAGAAAAATTGAGTAAATTCCCCAGCTACCAAGACTGCAGTCTGTTTCAAGATTCCATCAATTTTTTACGGTACAATCAATATTTATGAATCCCCAAAGAAATATTGCAAAGAGAAACATGGTGAAACATTTTCCATGCAGTTGCAAAGATGTAACGTGGGGACCTAAATAACTTTTAAAATAATCTCAATGACAATCAAAGTGCCTTACATAGCCAATATGGTTTAATGTCAGTGTTTATATTAGCTCTCTTCTAGAGAATAGATGGAAAAAGGGAAAAAAAAGTAAAGCAAATGTTTGCAGTTTAATCTCTCCTAAAGAAGACATTTTACTATAATAAGTATTCTGTAATTTGGTGCTTAAAAATTCAAAGGAAGTGTCATATTGAAAGTTCTTTGATTTTTTTTTTTATGCATTAAAAATATTCACCATCATGCAAGCAATGGATTTTTCAGTCAGCTGGAAAAGGAAAAAAAATTCTATAAAAACTAGGCAAACAAATACACATCCCTTTAATGGCTACTTTAGGTTTAATATCTAAACTTATTTAAATAACTCTGAACCCTCCTGCTGAGAAATATTGAAAGTAATAGATTCCTTTGTGTGTAATCTCCATTTACATGTAGAGTTTAATTTCCCTCTGGGCAGAACCTGTGTAAAACTTGCCTTGAAATGTCCCTCTGTAAAAGCACAATGTTTAGGGGGATGCCTTTTATTTTATTTAAAATTTATTTTGCGCTTTAAAAAAAAGCAAAGAGCCAACTCACCTCGAAGCTGCCAAAACGGTGACTATAGCACAAAGTTAAAAATTATTGATCATAGTAATTGATCACAATCTACACCACAGATGCTCCAAAATGCATCCAAAATCAAGATCAACCCTGCTGTGCTCATCACACCCATGACAGATCTCTCAAGTGATGTTGGCCCCTCCAGAAAGAACCAGTTTTATTATTACTTTTCTTCAAGGAATTTAGATGGAAGTTGATTTCTGGGTGAAACAATTGTAAATTTTAAGCTTTTCCCTTGATGTTTGGATGTCCTTTGGCTCCTTCCCTCTTCTCAGTTCTGTCCCACCTGCCATCACACAAATTTTAACTAAAAATAGTCTATTGTGCACATTTTTATTTGGTTTCTATCATCCCTATTTTTTCTTTTCCTTCTTTTTCTTATTTTAGAGGAAACAGTGCTAGGAGAAATCCCTCTTAATGAACCAGTAACTTAAAGCACTTAATTACCTAAACCAAAGCCCTAGCTTTAATGTCAATATTTTATTTTTAAACATTAGCAAGGGCTAAAGTAAGGAAATCTGATGAATTTGCAAAAAGCTTTCAGTGAGGTTTATTTCCCTAAATTAATCAGGCAAGTTGCAATCCCAGCTATTTATAAGTCTAGTTAAGTGTTGTTCCCTTGTGAGGTGCCTTTTCTTTTTTTCTTCCCTTCCATACATGCTGAGGTGTCTCAGTTATTCAGCCTCTTACCTAGATACCTCATCCAGGGGAATCTCGGTGGGAAGATCTGATATCTGATCTGTTTCTATATTTAATGGCATATTTCATCATGGGGGAATATTTTATTCAACTATCTCCCCTGGAACTATTTTTTTTTTTTTTACAGTGAGCTACATTCAAAATAGCAACATCTTAAAATGCGTTTTTTGCTGGAAAATACAAGGAAAAAAAAAGTGTTCTTCCTCAAAGAGGATTAAGCAGGATCTGTCAGAGGAAAGAAAAAGGGCTTGTCCTCAGAAAACTTTGGAACATTATTTAATTAAAAAGAAAGATTCCTCTGAAATTAAGATAATTGAGGATGATCGTGGGGAGCATCCAAAGTAAGGTGACCACCATGGACACTGCACCGTGGTGGAAATGGGGGTACCCTGGCCATCTGCACCCTCTTCTTATAAACCCCATGAAGAGTTAAAAACTCAATTGTTCTTCAACCCTACACAGCTCTACAGTTTATAAAATACATACTTTTTTAAACACCAACCCTGCTGTGACAAAAAAATCCCCAATAATAAAGCTGCAGACTCTTTTTTTGATAGAAGCCCCCCACACCACCCAGGCAGCCAGGGATGGCTTGGACAATGTTTAATGAGTTTACAATATTACATATCTCTTTATCTTTTAATCCATTTAATCATCAAAATTTCCAGCAAAAACAAGAACCAAAAAAAAAAAAAAGACAAAACAACAACAACAAAAAAACAATGCCCCCAATTTGTGTTTTGTTTGACTGCGAGTAATATTCATGTCTGCATGAGGATGGCATGTAATTAACATGTCATAATCAAAATGACTAAGTTTGACACATTATAATCACTGCATGGAGATTATAGCATAGCCACAGGCGATCTGCACAGCCTATCTTAATATCATTTGCATAATGAAAGCATGGTGGCAGTAATAGCTTTTTTTCTCTTGTTATCATAATTTCACCCAGGGCTGCAAAGGGCTTTGGTACTGTCAGATGTTGCCTGTTAAAAGTCATTGCGTGTTGAAGACTCCAGTCCAAGTGACCTAAGTAATTCCGTGTGAGCAAACGCCGCGTGGCTGTGCGGAAAAAACCTTAAAATGGGTCTTTTTTGGCCCAACTTCCTGGAAAATGGGTGAGCACTTTTATCCTGCGGGCCTGATGGAGGACCTGTTTCTTACCTGGGAGGCTCCTGTAGAGCTGGGCTGCATTTTCTGGGCATCCCCTGAATTTCCTGTGCGTTGGGAATGGCGGGGCACGCTGACTCAGCACTTTCCCTGAAATGTCTGTGGAGACTTCTGGGGTGGTGATGCTCCAGCCTGGCCACACCACCTCTGGAGAGGATGGCAGCAGTTCAGCTCCACTCCTACCTGGATAGCTGGGACCATGTCCATGCAGCTCTCCAAAGCGATGCCAGGCTGAAGACAATCACTCACCCTGAGCAGAGAATGGCACATTCTCCAGTGACCTGGATGGTGAAAAATTGGCCACTGCTTCTGTCTCCTCAGATGGCTCCAATGCAGTGATAAGGGATCAGCACTGCAAGGAAATGACTGCAAAACCAAGGGGGAAAAAAATATAAAAACATAAAAAAAGAAGGCTGATAATTGGCCCCTTGCAAAGCTGCTCAGGTTGATATCCCAAGTCCCCATGGAGAAATCAGGGCCACATGGTGTGAGGGGCTGGTGAGGGGCAACCTGCTGTCTCTTGGCATGCACAGTGGGTGGCCCAGAGCAGAGCAGAGGATGTTCTTTAGATGATTACTGTGCCCCCTTTCACTCAAGAGGGTCTCAGACCTCAAAGAGTCCCACCACAGGAAGGGTCCCAGCATCTCCCAAACTCTGCCTACCCCCAGGAGCCATGGAATGGGTTGGGCTGGAAGGGAACACAAAGGTCATTTCATTCCAGCCCTCTGCAGGCACATTTTCCACTAGAGCACTTTGGTTAGGGCCCACTCCACCTGATTTTAAATGTTTCCAGGGATGGGGTGTCCACCCCTTCTCAGGACAACTGGACCCAGCTGATGGCCACAATGCCCCTTCTACCTGGCCAAACCAAACTCCCAGAAGCCAATACAGGAAAGATTTTAAAGCTGAACCTTGTTCTGGATATGAACCTTGTGTTTCCAGATGTACCTTTCCTCTGAGTTACACTTGCAGAGTTTGATGTTTTACCCAGTGCTCACTTGTACCACTGATTCTGTATTTTGTAATTCACAGTATAAGGTTCTTCCATCATTTCCATATTGTTCCAGCCACTATAGAGTCCAATCACATTAACACACAATAATCCCCCTGCAGACATTACAGCATTAGGAATTGCAAATTTATCTTGCAGCAAAGATTGTTGCAGTAGCTGGTGTAAACATAAACTGGTAAAAGTCCTCCCAGATACACTCAAGAAAATTCCTGCAGAATTTGGAGAAGACCAGAGCAGATGAACAAAGTTATGTATGCAGTCCTGCAGCAGCTTAGTAAAATAGTGTCACATACCCAGGATTCCTGGAATTATTTTTGCCTGGTGTGCTGAAGTGATTATGTTAGTTTAGGCTTCAGTAATAGACTCAAGTTGCTTGATTTTATCATAACAGAGATAAAACGTTGGCTCTTTTTATTTAAGTGGAATCTTTATCATATCCACATAGAAATGTGCTTTGTGGGATGATGCTTGATGTGCAATGGTGTCAGCTGAAAGATCAGCAGTTTTCCCTAATCTGAAATTACTCAACCAGGCATTCAGGTCTGTACATTCTAAACCTATTTCTCCTTTAAAATACCAGCCTTGCATATTCACCAGGGTAAAAAGACAGGACATGCAACTTCGCCTATAATCTAATATCCTAAAAAGCCCTCTTCATGTCCAGACACTGGGTTGTTTTTCCAAATAAGACTGCTTGTGAATGACAGAAATAGGAATTTTCACATTTTTCAGTAACACCTAACACAGAGGAATTCCAAATTATATTTATCATACTGGTGATTTCTATGCTATTTACAGCATATTTCTATCCTACAGGTGGATGGGACCTTTACAAATAAATTACAAAATATTTTTCTTCCCCCATAAAGGGGCCAAGGAGCCATTTGCAGCCTAATTTGAGCAACGTGGTCTGCTGGAAGGTGTCCCTGCCCGTGGCAGGGTGTTTGGAGTACAATCAGCTTCAAGATCCTTTCAACCCAAACCATTCTGTGATGCTAAGATTCAAATTCAAAACCTCTTCTGTCTCAGTGCCCCAGCAGATATAAATCATACAAAAGTACACAGAGATCCTGACTAAATTAGATTCAACTCCAAAGCCTTGACTTGTATGAGGGAATTCATGATCCAGGAAACTGGTATTTTAAACCAGCCAAACTCTGAGATGGAAAGAGGCTGGGTCAAGCTCATAGGCTGGACCTGGATGGGGCAGGATGCCACCAGGCACCCTGGGTCCCCCTTTTTGCCAGACAGATGCCATCTTACAGAAGAGGTTGGGAAAAGCACCACATTTTCCATCCTGCCATGGGGATCATCCCAGCCCTCTGCTCTTTTCCTCTGTGGCCCATCCCATCCCCTGGCACACCCACATAATGGGTGGCTACCAGCACCCCAGAGAGCACCAAGGTTCAGTCCAGGAGGATGTCTGGGCTCTGGGAGCCCCTCCCAGGGCTGAGACATGGTGGGTGAGGGTCCTGTCACCAGTTTGGCTTCTGGTGATGGCAGCTGGAGCGTTCCCTCCCGGGGCAGATCGCTGCCACGGCTCCTTGCGCCGCCGTCCTTAAGTCAGACTAAAGTCAAAGCCCATCTCGCTGTCATAATTCCAGTAGTTCATGTGTCTTCTAATCACATGTTTTATGGTTAGTAAAAATGCCCCATGGGAGCTGATTAAAGGTTTATGAGAACCAAGAAAATCTGATAGGATTTGGTTTGAATCCGACCAGTTTTTTAAGTTTCCTATCCATAAGCTTTTAAGTACTTACAAGCCATTATTTCTGTCTTTGATGCAGTAGGGTTGTTGTTTTTCCTTTTTATTTCTTTTTTTTTNTTTTTTTTTTTTATTTTTAGTCAGGGGGAGGGGGGGAAAAAAAGCAACATAAATCTCAGAGCAGAGATTTTTAAAAATGATTATCAGATTTGGGTAAGATTTATCTTCCTCTTTAAAAAAAGCTTTTCACAATCACAATATAAATGCATTAGCACAAAAGCAGTCTAAACTCACATTCAGAAAGACACAGCACTCTGACATGGGGCTTCTTTAGTGGAAAATACCTGGAACATGAAAGCAGCTTAACTCTTTGCCTCCTGCTTTTTCACCCAGACCTTGTTTTGATTTACTGAAAGCATTTCAAGCCCATAAAGTTGCCTCAGTGGAAGGTCTTTGCTTGGCTGTGCCAAAGGGTTTGCAATGCAGCAGTTACACCAGCTCCTGGTGTACATCAAGTTTAGGTCATCTCCCAAACCAAGATATCCAAACCAGTTTCTGATTTCCACTAATATGGAACAAGGCTTTTCTTGGCTTTTGATATGGAATAATAATGGATAATCAAGCATGGAAACATCATTTCATCCTGTCAGGGCAACCCATCAAAGATCCCCATCAAAGACAGGCAACAATTGTTAATTTAAAGGTTTTGGCCCTCCACTAAGCCCATCTCAGGTGCCATGGCCTCAGTGGATGCTCTGATGCAGCTGATTTACTCACTCTTTACCACACACCCTTGCTGAATAACTGGGCCAAAACACATGGCTTCTGCATTCACAGAGGGAGCATCTCCATGCTCTTCTTCCTTTCTTTTCTCCTTCCCTCTCTCTGTAGACATTCTTATATTCACTGTGTGGTGAATATTCACTGTGTGGTGAATTACTTATTTTTCTGGACTTGTGTTTCTCCCCTCTCACAGCAGTTATACACACTGAGTTCCTTCCAACCAAAATTATTGTGTGATTTCAGGGCAGTGTAAAGGAGACAGGCTGAATCAGGCAGGATGTGCTGAATTGGACATCTGGTAGGGTGAAGGTGGTAACATGGGGCTCAGGATGCCTTGGCTCCACATCCAACCTCTTCTCTCAGCAATTTGGGATGAGCCTGGTTTTGTTTCACCTTTACACCTGCAGAGATAAGGGACAAGGTGCTTGATTCAGAATCCTGGTGGACAAAAAGACTACAGCTACTGAAGTGGCAGAATCTGAGTCCACCAATATTACACCTATATTCTGTGTTTTGGTGTGTGTTAAGTCAAAAGGCTTTCTGGCTAATTCTGTTCTCACTAACATCAATTGCAATTGAAAACACAATGCTGCTCAGCATCGGAAGAAGTCACAAAAAAAAAAGAGGCAGCAAAAGTATCCACTTGAAAAGTGTTTCGACAAAAAAGTGAATATAGACCCAGAAGAAGTATCCATGGCCAAGAACACAAAGAAGAAACAAAAATCTGCATAAATATTCAAAATCCTTTCTCAGGGTCTGCAATACACTACCCAGAGCAGTTAATTTTATGTCACTTATTAACAGTTGGATTTCTAGCAGACATTGAGGAGGTCTTCATGAAGAACAGCAGGCCCTGATCCCATAAATCATGTTTTTCCCCCCAAAAAATGTATACTCCTACGAATTTATGCTACATAGCAGTCAGCAAACCTCCACTCAGAACAGCTACAGAGGAGGGACATGGACACTGCCTGAATGCTCTGCTTCCCTCTTCATCAGTCTTGCAGGGAAGGTTTAAAATGCATAGCAACAATCAGAGAAAAAAACATATTTGTTCACTTGACTGGCACTTGTATGCCAAACCTCCCCACCCCAAGCCAAAAGAAAAACCCAACCAAAGAAAATATTTAAAAAGTGCTTGAGAAAAAACAAAGAGGATGGTCTTACAGGTGGACCTGAAGACATAAATTTTCTGCAGAACATGGGTTTGCCATCCCTTGGTGTTTAGGAGTGGTTCCTCTTGGTGTGTGCAAGCATTTTGGGACTGGCAGCACTGAAGGGAGAGGCAGAGTTCAACCCAAAATATTCCCAGCATCGAGGACACAGAAATATTTAAGCTGATGCACGCTCAATCCTGGCATTCAACAGAGAGCGATGCCAACTTCTGGAAAATAGAAGAGCCCCAGGGCAGGCTAATAACAGCACTACTTAAGAACGTAAGACAATTATTATCTCCAACTGTGAAGGAGTCTGAGTAATTAAAAAGGGTTCTTTATTTTGATTAAAAAAGATTCCTTTCAGTCTGTTTGAATCTTTAGTAAAAGCCCTGAACGATATTTTTAGGTGCCAGAAAAGACACTCTGCAATTGATGAAAGATGCATAGCAAGCTCATTTGAAAGATTCTTCTATTATCATCTTATTGTCCAAAATCAATTAATTTCTCATTCTTTCACCCACATAACTTGGGGGAGAAAGCGCAGGTCTAACCCAAAGCTTCCAAAACCTTCTTTGGATTAACAGAAATCCAAAATTAATTTGGTTTAATTACTATAAATTTCCTTCCCAATAAAATCTCAAGAATTTCCAATCATGCTGATTTATTTGAGTAATTAGAAAGCCATTCACAGATGTCACACTGTTAGGTAGTGTGGATAATGGGGGTTTTGCTTAACTGGATCCTGAGACCACAGCACTGTGAAGAATGACAACTAAAATAACTCCAATAAAAAGTGGGAGGATAGGGGAAGGCGAATGGCACAACCTCAGGCAGTGCAGGCAGTGCCAGTGGCTTCCCTAGAAACTCATTTCTGTCCATTTGCTGCTCCAGTACAACTTCCTCTGGTCCTTGCATTTTGCACCAGGTCTTGAGGGGCTCTGAATTCTGATTTTTCAGGGGAAGAGTCCAAGAGACCCAGAGATGATCTAAACTAGGGTTTCCCTTAAGGGTGGTTACAAAAGTAAAAGAGCTGAAATGAGGCTTGCAGAGTCCTGCTTCTCCACAGGGAAAGGTGGTGCAGACACATCAGGCTTGTAATTTCATGAATCTGCAGAAAAAATGGGATCATGATTTCTTGCAAAGTTATTTTTGCAAAGCAGGTGATCTGTGCCTGTGCCAAGGTGGAAATCAGCCCATCCACGTTCAGACATTGGTGACTGGGCTGCTGGCAGCTGGACCTATCCCTCTGCCCACCTGATGGAGAAAAACAAAATCGTAAAGGCAACTCCTCTGACCTCATTTGGGTCCTTGCTCTACCTGTGGAAAGGCTGAAGGATCAGGGTGAGTCTAGAAGAAACTCTTAATTTGGTTTTCTTCCTGCTTTTTTCACAGCAAAGCAATCCCTCTGCTCAGCTGAGAGGTTTGCTCTTTCTCAGGAGAGATAATCCCTGACTGCTCTTGACTGTTTTTTGTAAGAGAGTTTCAGGAATTTAAAAATTCTGGAGAGTAACACAGATTTCTGGTTCTCCTTCCATGGAAGGGAAAAGGAGGATTTAACACATTCTCCCACCAATGCAACACACTTGATTCCATTAGAAACATAATTGGTGAATTAAAAGAAAGCAGGGTCACCAAGCTTGAGAGGAATTATTTAAGTTGCAGTAAATATAAATAGCAGTTTATAAGTGGGGAAAACCATATTTTTAAGGACTCAGTTGTGAGCTGAATCTAACAGCTTAAATCTGAGCCTTGACAGTGAATTCCCCCCTTCCCCAATCCTCTCTCCCCCCAAATTATCTTGGGTTTATACATGCCTGTATTTGACTAATAACATAATATTTAAATACCACAGTAATCTTAGCATCGTAATCCTGACACTCACAGGTTGTCTTAAATAAGGGTCAGCTGAAGAACATGGTGCTGTCCAACCCCCCGAGGCTGTCAGACATCCTCAGCCATAAGAAAATCATCTTTACTTTTGGCTTGAGCCTTTAATGGCTCTGAAAGCTGCTGCTTTTGTCTAAATACATACATTGTGCAGCAGTTTAGGAAATAGGTGAAAAGGCTTTAATGGAGAGATTAGTGCTAGACATTGTGAAGCTGCAACTAGGTCATAAGAGATTTCAGAGGTCAGGAAATTTTTTGCAGGGCTTAAGTGTTTTGTAATGTAGTTTAGTTTGCCCCTGGACCAGGGTATAATGGATGCTTCAAACCTTGATTAGCATTGGTTAAAAATAACGAGGCTGGTGCTCTGTGCTGGGAGTCACTTGGCAAACTCCAGCATGCACCAGCAACTGCTCTGAGTCCTGCAATCATTTTGATGGGGTGGGGGGCAGGTGGGGCAGAAAAGGCATTTCTTGCCAAAGGAAAGGCCCCCAAAATCAACAAATCAGAAAATCTGGCAGTTAACAAAAGCAGAGGCTTTTTGTCCCTCTTGTGCATAGCTTTCCTAGTCTTTGGTCAGATGGATTAGGGAACATCTCATTAAAAAATTATGTACCAACCATTTAAATAAGGTATTCATGGGGAAAGGAGGGGTTTAAGTGCAGAATGAGCTTTCCATGTAAAATCAATGCCTTTCCATTACCCTATCTTTCCCCCTTGTCTAAGTAACCACCTTTCCAATACCAGCCAGAGCATAAACAATGACCCCAACCAGCACCAGCAACAGGCAGAAAAAGAAGGAATTCTTCCTGCAGATGAAACATTCTGGAGGAATATTTAATAAAATAACATTTCAAAGATATTGACCCTTGTCTCCTCTGCTGATCTTTAACTAATTTTCCTGTTCTCTGCTCTCCCACATTTGTATAATTCAGCAGAGACTCAGGGAGAAGCAACAGAGGCACACCAATATGTGTGAACATGAAATCAATTAATGTTATGTTGGTGAGATGCTACTGAAATCAAGCAGTAAGAGAGATGCTGACATCTCTGTTCATAATTACATGTCTGAAATGACTCCTTTTGGAAATTTATTTGGGTGTATAGAGCACATGGGTCCTCAATAATCCATGGCCATTGCCTGAGAAAAGTCATACTGAAGTTGGAGGAGGAAACACAAGCTCTGTCCACAGCCAGTAAAAACAGCACATCTCAGAGTGTTGTTCATACTCAAAATTAGTTCTCACTCTGGAGTAGTTTCTCAAAAAATTATTTATGAAAAAGTCTGGGTTGGATTAAAAAGCTTTGAAACCAAAACTTGTGATGGGTCATGGTCACTCTGGAGGAAGACTCAATGCTGAAAAAGCAGCTTTTATGCACAAGGGAGAGACTGATCCTGGAGTACTGAGTACATCCCCCAGCCCTAAATTAGATGAGATGCAAGAATTCACTGAGATACAAAAAAATGCCATGGACAATTTGAAACAGACAGAGAGCAAGAGGCCCATGCATGTCCAGTATGAGAGAGGAATTATTACCCTCCATCAGAACATCAAGAACTTGCCCTTCCCAGGAGGAAAGTGCAAGATACGAGACAAGATCTGCAAATCTGCCAAGAAAGGCACAACAAAAATTCATGTCTAGAAGCAAAAAAACCAGGAAAATCACAGCATGGCATTAGAAATCGTTGGCAATTCTAGAATTAATTACAAGACATCAAGTAATAGCAGTGTACCAGGGGACATGGTGGATTCACCACTGATTGATGTCTTCCAGCCAGAAATGTGGTTGCTTCCCAGTAAGATATACTTCAGGCAGACACAAGTGCTTGGCTCAATCAAGAAGGTCACTGGACCGAGGTAGGGAGGAAGCCAGACTGGCTGATCCTTTCTGGCCTTCATAAATCCCCAAAATCCTTCCACAGGGACTTGCCTTGGGATGTGAGAGGTACAGAGACTAAAGCCAAAGTGTTGAGTCAGCCACGTGCATCTCTGCCCGTGACTCCTCTCCCTCCTCCCAGCCGGGAGAAAGGAATGGGAGGTGCAGCCGTCAAGCTGGGGCCAGTTTGGTTAAAAACACTGATCATGCACTTCCAGCTCTTTCTTCGGAAGATCATGCGGTTTCTCAATGTGTGAGGCCAAAAAAGATATGTGGCCCAGTGCACTCTTGACAAAAGCATAGATTCACTAAAGCTTACAATTAATATTTAATACCAACAAGTCTTCTGTGATGCTGTGCGGATGTAAATAAGTGGAGAGAATGTGATATTTACCCCACTATAAAACATTCATGAGAGCTAAGCTATTTACAAAAGCTAAATACGACACTGTATTTACTGTAGGTCACCTCCTAGGGTTAGAGATGAAAAGTTTTTGGTCTAATGGAAAGTAACATAATACACCATAATAACACAACCACTGTCTCGTCTGCAAAGAAATATCTCCTGGCTCCCTCCTGCTATTGCAATTACAGGTGGGTAAAGCCACTACAAGGGGAAAGAAATAATTAATAATAATAATAATAATAATAATAATAGTAATAATAATAACAAGAAATAAAAACAAAAGAAAAGGGTGCCTATGGGACACTCATTACCTCGAGCTGTTACACTGCGTGCTCTCCATGCTCATTATCAAACATCATCATGTTCATGCAGGAGCTCAGGTCAGTAGACAGGTATGTGGGATGACTTCACTTTAATTGAAGTTACACTATCCCAGGATTGCCAATTAAGTATCAAAGTGTGTTGACATGATCTGGGGCTTTCCTTCTACTCCAATGGAATTCAAATTCCCCCTGAAAAAGACTCCTTTGTATATACCCAAACCTGCAATCAATATAGATGGTTAAATGGGATTGTCAAAAACTTAAAATGCCAATATGCTGGGAGTGAATTCACTGATGAAAGTCTCACTGTGTTAGGCTCAGGATTTATAGACCAGAATAGTTAGGAATTTGTTTCCACAAACTAGCCCCCCCAGCAGAGCCCTGCAGCAGCCAGCTGCAATGCTTGCTCCAAGTCTCAGAAATCATCAAAGAATTATCAAATCCAAAGCAGAGTCCCGATTCAGGAAGCATTTGGGTGAAGTTGTAATACAAAGACTAACAAAAAAACCCCAAAAAAACATTGCTTAAACTTACTCATTTATCTTGGATTCCTGGATCATTGCTTGGTTTGACATCCAAAAGCAAGCTGAAAAAATGATGTAAGTAATTTCTGAAGTGATAGTAGTTTCTGGTGGAGCAGCAATAAATGGAAAAGGGCACAGAAGCTTCAGCCTTCGGTGCATAGGTGAAGAGAATGTGGGTTATTATAAACAAAATAGAAATGGGTCAACAGCCCCAAGGCTGCCAGAGCTCCCAGGCACAGGGTGGGGTTGTTGGGGTGTCTGTGCAGGGCCAGGAGCTGGACTCAGTGCCTGATGGGCCCATTTCAGCTCAGCACAGCCGTGATTATTTTCCAGTTGGTGACTCACAAATAGCAGTCTTAATCCCTTTAAAGGTCTTCCTGAGAAGGAAAGTTTAGGAAGGCTGGATGGGCTTGCTTAACATTCATTTATCAGATATTCAAGGGGAGATAGGCTCAAATCTGGAAGTAGTAGAATCACAGAATCATTTAGGCTGGAAAAGATCTTCAATATCACTGAGTTCAATCTCTGTGTGGTCAGCAGCTTGTGAACCAGACTTTGGCAGTCCAGTTGTCCAGTTCTTCCTTGATCATCTCCATATGGTGACTGCCACCATAGCTCATGAATAGCTCATTGGAAGGAACTGGTCCAGCTGTGTACCAAATAAAGTTGGAAGAAATATGGTTTGCTGGTGCCATCAGTGATGATTTTGAGAAACCAGTCACTAGAAATTGAAGTAGCAGCTGACATCTCCCCTCCTTCTGACCTGCAGGACACCTCCCAGGAAAATGGGACTCCCCATCGTGTACTTGCCAGCAGTCCTTTTCGTACAGACCCCTTTCCCACAGCTGTCCGCAGATATGTTGCTCCAGTGGACAGACTGTGGATAGCACCAGGTGACACCTTCTCTCATTGCTCCTGTGTGAAACCCTGCAGCCTTTCCACCTCTTCTCACTCCAGTCCTCTGAAACTCAGCAGCTGAAAGGGAAGCACACCCAGATTAATGGCACATGGGCAAAGAGTCAAAATCCTCCAAAAATCCCACAGTCACCCATCTGTGTCAACAAATTTGAAGAGCCAGTGTAGTTTTGGTGATCCAGGAGCAAGTGGCTTGCCTGAGGTGACTCCAGCTACTTGGTGACAGAACCTCAAAGCGCTTTCCTGCTCTGGATGCCAGGTTCTGCTCCCTGCACAGCCATCAGAGATCAAACCAGACCAAGAACCAGTGACAAGGTAAGGAATAGGACAGTGGTCTGTAACTAAGGCCTGGGGTCTATTTCTTGGGGTTAAATCCTACTGCTGATATGTTCAGTGTGTGTACTTCAGGAGAGATCTATCACCGCACCACGCAAACCCTTTGTGATGCCTGCTTATTGAATTCCCACAGAGACTGGTGAAGTTTCAATGTGACTGATGAAACAGGATCAGTAGGAACAGGGAGGTCTCTGCAGTTTCAGAATTATTTAAGGTATCTCCCCTCATCACCACAAAATTTTCCACAGAGGTTGGAAGATCACTCTTGGGTGTTCCTCGGGGCACTGGCAGGTGGAAACACTGTGAGTGAGGCCAACAGCAGAGATCACACTATTAACCTCCTTTGCAGCCCAAAGATGGTGTGATTTTGGGCTCAACTACAAGTTTGGTATGTTTGGTGACATTTGGGCCCATTGGCAACATGCTGTAGGAGCTGTGAGTAGCCTTGGTGCTCAAACATCTCATCCACTCTCTGACAGTGTAGGTCAGCTGATGGAGCTCAGCGAGTCTCTGGGCATCCTCCAACCAAGAGAGGTTGTACAAAGCCAAATTGCAAAGCAGATGGGAATGGAATTCCCAAACTGATGTATCCAGATGCCTCAGGACTACCCAGAACACCTCTAAGGGGCTGGCAGATGGAAGTCGTGACCTCAGGTTGCAGCCCAGTTGTGGTCCATGCAAGTGTGGGGGAACTCTGGGCCACAAAATCAATGGGAAGCTGTCTTTAAGAAACCCAAAGCAAGAGTAAAAAGCTCCCTAAGTTCCTACCTAAAAAGCAGAGTGGTCCATAAGTTTTTCCTTAGAAGACATTTCCCAGGAGCAGTGCACTTTTGGCAAACACAAGGTATTTGTCATACTGATTGCAACAATTTTTATTTTTTTTTAATAATGAAATAGAAAACCTTTTAAAATACTGAAATGTCTCATCTCAAGAAATTTTATTTCATCTCATGTCATACTTCTTTTCAGGTCTTCAGTAGATTTAAATTTAAATTTAGGAGGTTTTTTCCAATTAAATAATCAGCTGAGATTTTCTTAGAAGGTATCAATATATATCCAATTTTTAATTTTTATCTAAATTCAGCAAAATCTGAATTCTGAAACCTTAAAGTTTTCAACAAAATGGGGAAAAAAATATTTTTCTCTAACTTGTTCTACACACAAAGCAACACCCCGAAACTGAGATGCTCAAAAGCATTGCCATTATAAGTTCTTGTCCCAAGGCCCAGTTTTTTGATCTCATTTCTCCAAAGTTATTGCTGTTCTCTCAAAAACTTCTCTGGAGCACATTCCTTTTGCATCACTTTTTCCTACATTTCCAGCTTGTGGAAATGTAGGAAATGTAGAAATGTGGGGGAATTACAGGCAAGCCCTGATGCTGACATCACTTACACTCTTTATTTGGGAGTTATTGACAAGGAAAGAGAAACAGCCCCAGATGGAGTGAAGTTTGACCATGAATGCTTTGAAATTCTCCTTCTAATGCCAGCCCAGAGAGTTTCTCTAACTGCAAATTTCTTTGTCAGCTGCAGAAAAGCAACATTTCTCATTTTTTCTGAGAGGCGACTCAATGGGATGCTGGTGAGGGTTTGCTCAGCATCTGCTCCTGCTGCAGACAGCCTTCACCTGGCAGCAGCCCCAAACCTGGCATTTCTGCAAATGAACCCTTGCCAAGATACCAAAGGACATGATCATGGTGTTGTGGCACCTTGTGCTGAGAGATTGTTAGTGGAGAGGTGATGATAAACACAACAAGAACCGTCTGCAACGTGCAAGGGTGGATGGAGAGCTCTGAAGCCCAGAAAACCAGCCCAGGAACTGGGGCTCTCCTGCCACATGCAGTCTGCAAGGATGATGTGCAGCATTTATTCCCACCTCATTTCTCTTGTGCATCTTAACACCACTCTGCAGCACACACCAAACTGCTGCCACTTTGTGGGAGAGGAAATATTTCTCCATTTATCCCGTCCATCAACTCCACCAGGTTCACAACTGCAGAATTATTCACACAATGAAACGCCATCAAAGGAGACAGGACAGGAAGAGAAGATGCCCCAAATTCTTTTTCCACCTCCAAGATGTGGAGAAACCTTACTTTTCTCTTCCCAACCCCCTTTTCCTTGGTCTAATACCCCATATAAAGATGTAAAGGAAAGCCACCTCCTTTGAAAGGCTGACAACTAGAACTATGACATCGTGAAACTGATAATGCAAAAAAATGTTTAAATATCTTCCCTGCCAAGCTGTGCTGAGTAAGTCAGGTAATCACTAAGGGGTGCACAACCATTTTATGGGTCATCAAGTGATAAAGCTAATATGCTGCTTAAACTCCCCGGGAGAGAGGTCTCATTTGGTTGCATCAGGCCATTACACAGGGTTGTAAAAAAAGCAATTGTTTGATTTGCCTAAATACAGGTGAGATGTAATAAAACCCCTTATTTGCCATCCCTTGCTGTGTTATGGCAATCCCAAAGCAGGGACTGACCTTTTAATTTGTTTAGGAAGCACTATTCTTACCTACAGTACCGTAGAAATAAAACTTAAGTATTTGTATGCATACACATAACCTATTAACAGTACGGCAGGGTAGGGGGGGAGTGAAAAGCAAGAGGCTCTTTCAAGATGAAGCCACACAAACCAGGAAACATGTTTTCCTCGAGCTGGCACCAGTATCTTCAGGCATGGGGGAAGAGAGGAAGAGAAGAGGGGAGGGTAATGCTCTCTTGGTTAAAAGCAGAATGGATCCAAGCACCCCGAACACCGGAGCAGAAAGGTCAAAGAGGGAGAAATAAAAGCGTTCTCCACTGCGGTGGGGGAGAAAGAGAGAAAGAAAAGGACCCAGAGAGCATTACATCTTGATCAAGGAATGACTGATAATATTCCAGTGCACCATCTTTCAGGCCCCTCGTTTGATGACAAAGCACGGCCAACATCCCACATCCATTATCCGCTTCCCTCCCCGAGGCGAGCGCATCAATAACGCTCCCTCTGCCTCTCGGTGCCGCGTCCCCCCGTCTGCGCCACGGCCGCTGCCGAGGGCTGGTGGGCATTTCCATACAGCCCCTGCGCATCATTACAGCCCACCAATCCTTCACCACCCTCGCTCAGGATCCTGCTGATACACCCCGGCCGCGGCTTTAACCAGTTCCTCCCCTCCATCCCAGGGTGAGCGTAAAGGCCGCTCCTTCACCGCGGAAAGCCCGACTCTCCTCCCTGTGCCACCCACCATGGGTGATGGGAAACCACCTGGCATCCAGGCACGGTCACTCCTTCCCTGGTTTTGCTTTGGTTTTGCTTCTCCTCGCCTCCTTCTGTTTGTTTTGTTAACAAACAGCCCCATCCAAGAGGGCGAACTGTGTAAATTTGAATGCAAACGTCCTCAAACTTGTTGCCAAAATTCTGCTGGTTCAACGGTCGAGTTTGTTTGACCATCTGCTGCTATCCAGGAGCAGAGTGGGATCCTGGCACACATGGTTCCACCAGCCTGGTGGCCCACATCACTGGACAGGAGAGTGTTTCAATTTCCTCCCAAAACCTGGTGATGGGCTCCAAGACCCTCAGAATTTAGGGGCAGATCCGAACTGCTCATCTGCCAGCTCTGGGTGAAGGTGTAATCAGTCAGCTTGGGAGAGCACTGGGAGCCTGCTGTGGGTTTTGGCAGCATTTCAGAGGGGTGCTCAGGTCTGCAAGAACCAGCAGTGGCAATTTTCTTAAATAATTGACAATGGATCTTCCCCAAAACTCCAAGAGAGGTGTTATTGGTGTGATGGTGTGATGGTGGAAATGAGGAACGTACCCAGTGAGGGGAGCAGATTTGGAAGATGTGCTGGTTAAAGCTCTGACTAGTGGGTTAGAAAAGGTTGAGAAAAGGTCTGTAGCAGACTTTGATTCCTGCCTGGCTTTTCAGCAGCCTTAAGGGACTCATCTCAGTTGCTTCTGTACCTGGGTTTTCAATTTCACAGAATCCTAGAATGGTTTGGGTTGGAAAGGACCTTGAAACTTACCTCATTCCACCCCCTGCTATGGACAGGGACCCCTACCCCTGTTCCAGGCATTTATTCTGGACAGAATCACTGATAATATTCTATTTAGTGCAGCTTCAGGTGTGGTGGACATCAAAATGCAGACAGGAGACACCTGGCTGGAGCTGTAACAGCAGCAGCTCTTCCACCTCTGCCATGCCCAGCCCAAAGCCAATTGTTCCTTACCCACTGGAACTGGCAATTCCCTTTGTCTCTTTGCCAGAAGCCAGCCACCCCTGCCCATTCTGCCTCTTCATCACGGGTCACCCAACAAGATGCCTGGTGGTGGAAAGCAGAGCACACCTAAGAAAAGCAGCAGAAAGCTTTTCTTCAAATTACTGGTCCAAATCCCAGCAGGATCAGTGGTGGATTTGAAACTAGATCAGGTAACTTCCAGGCAGCTTGGTGAGCTGCAGGAAAAGATTACTTAGTTCAAGTCCCTTAAAAATAAAAACTCAGCAAATCATGAAAATTTTTGTCTCTTAACAGAGGTTCCCATTCATTCTTAGGATAAATAGGAGAAATTCCAAGCACATCAGCCAGTAACTAATCACTAATGAACTTCTGACAATGCTACAAAACACATAAGGATTTTTAGAGGTGGTGCACCCCACGGTAATGAGAGAGAGAAAAAAAGTTCTTCAAACATCCCAGACCCAGCAGGGTTTGTTTTTTTTGCTCTTGAGGGAGCAACAGAGAGCTCAGCCCATTCCTTCTGCCTTCCCCACCACAGGTTTGCACTGCCTATGAGCTGCAACGAGGGCAGGGCTCAACCATCACTCCATCAGCTCTACACACACCAAAGCATACCCCTCTAGCAGGAAAAGATATGGCACTGAAACCTGTACTTAACAGGGAGGGGTGAGGGCCAGGCACTCTCCAACCTGTCACCTGCTCCAGGACAGGCTGGGAGGGAAAGGTCAGCTCCATCAAAGCAGCCAGCAAAGTAAGCCAGTTAATAGCAAACCTGTTTCTAATTGCTCACTGTATTATAACTACACCTTTCACCACCTGAGACCACCAGGAGCCCATTCAAAGCCTTGCTTCCTAGCTTATACATAAGCCTTTCATGTTTTATTATAACCCTGACGATTTTTTACTTTCATTTATGTGCGGGAGAAAACAGCTCTGTCTCTAGCCTCAACAGACAGAGGGACTTTTTAAAGCCTTATTTCCACATACATTGCTTCCAGAAGCCCCCAGCAGATTCCACCCCCACCCCCCTGGATCCCTGCAGTCTGCTCTGAGTGCATGGATGGCTGAACTCAGCACCAGCACCCTCAGCACCAGGATTTTCATCTTTGTCCCTCGGCATTCACGCGGGTGATGGAACTGCCCTGGTGTTCTTCACACCGCTCCTGGTAAGTGCAGTCTGTTATTTGAGGTGCTCCAAGGAGTTCCACAAGTGCTCCAGGTGCTGGCAGCTCTCACCATGGCCTCTCATTTAGGTCCAAATCTGTGCAGCCTCCGGTGATGCCACGTCTGAGCTCCCTCCATCCTGCCCTAGCTGAGTCCAGTTTCCCTGCCTTGTGACTCAAGCAATGGGTTGGGATGCAGAGCATGGGGAGCAGCTCAGCCCCACAACATTTCAACTCTTGACCCTCACAGAATCACAATCCTCTAGGCTGGAAAAGCCCTCAATGCTCATCGAGTCCAGCCATTCCTCAGCATGGCCCAGGCCACCCCTGCCCCATGTCCCCAAGAGCCACATCCACACGACTTTTAAATCCCTCAGGGGATGGGGACTCCACCACTGCCCAGGGCAGCTGTGACAGGGCTTTGGAGCCCCTTCCATGAAGAAATTTTCCCAATAGCCAAACTAAACCTGCCCATGCCATTTCCTAAAAGTCTGTTTCCTAAAAGACCTTGGGGTTTTAAGTCCAGTGGGAAGCACCTTGAGCTGGCTGTGCTCTGCTCCGCTCCCCCAGGATCCCAGCATCTGGGCTATCCAAAAATCTGGGCTATTCTTTTTCTTTTTTTTACTCTATTTTTTTTTTTTTTATGGGATGGCAAATCATGACCAGGTGTGGGAGGGAATTGCATCCTCTCCCCAAACCAGGTCCCTGGCACTGAGCACCTCTCCCCTGCCTGATTCACCTTTCTCTTGACAGCCAACACCTCTGACAGTTAATTCCTCATCTATTAATATTTCATGGCAGCACCAGGACAGCACCACAGCAGCTGCTTCAGAAACACAGGCAGACCATCCAGATACCCTCATCACTAAATGGGTTCAGATTGTTCTGGCATTGCAAGGTGGTTTTTTGGCATGGCTCAGGGTTATGGCAAGGGCCACTCACCGACAGCATCACCTGGCCCTTACTTTTCAGGCAGATGTGGGAATTCACCGAATTACAGCCAAACCCAGCCATGCTCAGCGCTTAATCCTGGCTCAGCTGAGCCACTTGTCTCTGCCTCTTTTCTTCTTTTTTTTTTTTCCCTTTTTTTTTTTTCTTTTCCCTGTTATTTAAATCATTTTGAGCAAGAAAGTAGGCCATGAAAAAGGGGGTAGCATTGTTTTAATAATTAGCAATTACGATCGCTGCAATATTAATTGCATATTTCCATAGCAAACATCCCCCTGGAGGGGAAAAGTGAGCGGTGGTTAGAGACCGCCGAAGCCTAAAACTGGAATTCCTGGGAACAGGGAGGAGAAAAAAAGGGAGAGAGAATATGAACTTCTTACATTCAAGTAAATTACTACAGGGATTCCTCAGAAACCTTTAATTAGCCCTGCTCTGCTGTCGCATTGATTGGTCTGAAACTCATCAATTATTCAATGGCAGCAGCTCTTTCTCTCTCTTGCTTTTTCTCCCCCTTCTTTCCATCCTTTAGGTGGAGGAGCCAGTTCTTAACCTGCTGGGGCATTTCTATTTCCATGCCACTGAGCCACGGGCCAGGGAGCTCAGCTTGATTTCCAGCCTCCAACCCAAACCCTGCGGGGACACAGTCTGATCTTCATGCTGGAGGAGAAAGGTTCTGTGCCCTTGGCTTGCCACCTAATGGTGGCCCATGCTGGTTTTTAGGGATTGCTCACCATCCCTGGATGTTTCCCACCTTGGGTGGGGGGCTCATCAGTCTCCATAATCGGGGTTTTCCAGGTGCTCCTTACGCCTGGCATCCCTGAGGGGTGGCTGCCACCTGAGGGAAAGAAGGTGTCATGGCTCTTCCAAAGTGAGGGGTGCACTTCCATGTGGGGAAACACAGTTTAGAGAAATCAGAAAAATGGACTCTGCCAGAAACTCCCTCGCCAGCCTCAAGGTGAAAACAGAGCTGACCTGGATTTGCCTGCTGCTCAGTCAAATTTGGCCTGGGAAGAGTAGAGTCCTGCATGCACAGCACTGTTTGTAAATCATTGCTTCTGTGGCCTGTGGCTGGAAAACCAGTGATGTCTGTCTCAAATTGGTCACTTCCTCCAAAAACCCCACAGATTCCACATGTTCATTTACTTCACCCCTGGCAGTGCTCAAGGCCAGATTGGACGTGGCTTGGAGCAATTTGGGCTAGTGAAGGGGAGTTGGAGTGACAGTCTTTAAGGTCCCTCACAAGCCAAACCATTCCATGATTCCATGATTTCCCAAATGAGGCACAGCCCTCCAAGCAGCAAACCCCTGCTCAGTATCTGTTTGGCCACCAAAAGCACTGCAGGGCTGGTCCTTCCAACAGCACTGGCCACAGCAGCATCCCAGCTGCGACTCAAAGGTGGAATGAACTTGCAGCAATCAAACTTGCAACAGTCAAAATTCATCCCTGGCTGCCTTGCTCTATTTAAACTCTTAAGAGAACAGCTTTGCTGACCTTCTGTGTATTAGCCTGTGTGTTTCTTGATCCCATTTATTCCCCAAATTCTCTCCAATATCTGGCTTCTGGAGACCCCTACGTATGATCCCGTTCCCAGACTACACAGTTCAGAGGAGAAGCCTTCTCACCTTCGTGCTTAGGAGAGAAACAAACTCACTGGGAATACAGACCCAGTCAAGGGTTATGATTTTCAGGCTTTGGTCTAAACAAGAAACCTTTCCTTGAATTTGTAACTCTGAGAAATTTTGGTTAGCTATGCAAAATTTGCTGGATGCTGAATAATTTCTTTTACCTTTGATACACTATACTTTTTATTTTTTTATTTTTTTTAAAGTCTAACCCACACAGTTTTTAAGAATGAAATGCAGTTGTGGGGTTTTTACTTTGGCCAGGTTGAATGTAGTCTTTTGTCCTTTCTTCTTCCCAGCTTAAGACATGTGAGAAGATAAAATCACAGATTCCTGGAATGGTTGGGCTGGAAGGGACCTTCAAGATGTGTCACTCTACTCCCCTGCCATGGCAGGGACACCTTCCACTATCCCAGGTTGCTCCAAGCCCTGTCCAGCCTGGCCTTGAACACTTCCAGGGATGGGATAGCCACAGCCTATCTGGGCAACAATTTAATTAGGTAACAATTTGAAAAGTAATTCTGGGCACTTCATCATAAAACTTCCCCTGTTATTGCAAATACGAGGAAATTTTGTTCTCCTGAAGTCCTTTATCTCATCCTACGAGAAAGACAGAGGGATTTTGTATGAGGTCAGGCGGCAATGGGACAAGGGGCAATGGCTTCCCAGTGCCAGAGGGAAGCTGGTATCCAGCTGGGATATTGGGAAGGAATTGCTGGCTGGGAGGGTGGGCAGGCCCTGGCACAGGGGGCCCAGAGCAGCTGGGGCTGCCCCTGGATCCCTGCAGTGTCCAAGGCCAGGTTTGGATGTATGTGATAGGAGACAAGAAATTGAATGCCAAACCTATCTATGCTACCTGCAAAAACAACATATTTAAACTAACAGGGAGGGAAAGTCAGGGCAGCAAAACCTGTTTGCCTTGGATGCTGGAGGAGAGATGAGCAATTCAAGTGTCCAGCCTGCCCAGGTATCCTCCCCACCAACCTTCCCCTGTCCCAGGGATCAAATTGAATTGTTCCCTTTATTTTCTGAAAATAACTGGGAGAAAAACAGCATGTGAAACCCATAAGCAAAGGGGTTTTTGTTTTTCTCTTAAAGATGAGAAAAATTGTTTTAAAGGGATGTTCCATTCACTTAATGTTTTTTTTTTCAAAGACGGCAGTGGTGACAAGAGCCTCACATTTTCCAAGTAACTTTGGATCATTTCAAAACACTATTTAGAAATTTAAATATGCCATTTAGATTAACATATAATGATACTCTGCCTCTAAATTTTTGACCATTTTGTTTCTAGAAAAAATATATTTAATTTGATGTAATTTAATAAATGTGTCTTAGTGAATTTGTTCACCTTTTTACATGGGAACAATTTGTGTTCTCCTCCAGCTTTCATTCACCTCTAGTATGCTCTGTGTGTTCTCTGGTGCTAAGCCTGGTTTAAAATTTGCTATTTTAAGCAAAGAGACTATGAATTGAAGCTGACTTTAAAAAAAAAAATGAATTAAATATATGACATTGTCCAAAATCAGGATTTCTGGTGCCTCACGAGGGTCACACCCCCAAGTTTCAGGGGTCTGCCTGAAGACCCTGGGAAGGTTGGGATGGTCCCACCAGTCACCCCGAGGTCCCCCTGCTCCTACTCTCACATTCAGGGATAGCTGCAAAGAAGTCACAGATGAATACAGGCAAAAAAAAGAACAGAAATCCAAACCAAACAAAACCTGAACCCTTTGCCCCAAGAGGGGGATAAGAAATGATGTATTGACTATGAATTTCATTTATCTTCCCGCCTTCCCCGGCTCGAGCCGTTGCAGCGGCGCCGCTCGCGATGCGTGTACACATATTAGCCTGTGTATTTCCCATCCTACTTATCCCCTGGAATTTATTCTAAAGCTCGCTTTTGGAAACCCATAAGTAGGACATAATTCGGAGGATTTGGTATTCTGGTCAATGTTTTGCCAAGTAGTTATTCCGTGAGCCCTGATATTGTGGAGAAATATGTCCTTAAATAAATAAATATATATAGAGAGAGAGAGACATATAGAGATATATATGGAGATATATATATATAAAATGTCTAAGATGTACACAAAACCATTGAATTTTACTTAAATCATGTTGCATTTTGTTATTTAATTATAGTATATAAAATCAGTCGTACAGATCGCATCCAGAAACACCGAGGGCATTTGGTTTGCTGGACAAATACTTTGAACATGTTTTACCCTCTAACAGGAAAAAATGTGTTTCCTTGCTCAAGGCAGCTTTTCATGCTCACAACAGGCAGTCAGGCATGGTTGTGACACCCAGAATTAGCAGAAATGTCACCATTTAGAAACTTTTTTATTATGGATAATAATTTCAATCCTTTCATTAAGATCTGAAGCCCACATTCTCATCCCTGCACCTTCTGCAGGGCGTGGGAATTCCTCTGTATCCTGCATTAAAACCCACAGTATCACTATTAAAAGTCACGAAAAATACTCATACTACAAGATTTTGAAAACAACAGTATTGTTTTGTCTTATTTTGAGGGTAATAGGAGGAAAAAAGGTGACAGCTTTTTCCTGGCGCACCAAGTCCCATCGCCCCTGTCTGCCTCCCGAAAGCAAGGGCAGAGGAAGAAAAACTGAGAATAATACTTTCTCCTCATTTTCCCATTTTTGTTTCCCTTTACAGTTTGAAGTGCAGCTGGGAAGAATTACTGTTTTCTAAGGATAAAGATGGGGGTGCTTAAATTTCATACAAAGTCACGACACTGCTTAAGAAATGACCAAAGAGAATTTGAGAAAAAATTAAACAAAACCACATTTCCCCCTGATAGTTAACACACAATTTTTTTAAAAAAAGGAAAAGAAACCAAACAAAAAAACTCTAAGGTGTCTTAAGAACAAGTATTATTCTGGAGAAAGTATTTAATTGGATTTTTATGGGATATATCAAAAGAATTTGCTTCAAATGCAAGTTTTATCTTTGCTGTTATGACTTAAATTTCATGGCTCAAAAAAAAAAAAAAAAGCCAAAATCAAAAGTCAGAATTTTGCTCTTTAAATCCTTACCCTCTGATCAGAGAGGAGGGGAAGGATTTAATTGTTGCTAATATTGTTAATCCCCTGATCAAGCCACTGCTGATCCCAACCATTTCCCTTTGCATTTCTAAGACATAGCCCCTTCCCAGGAATACAAGTTCACACCCTGACTCAACAGAGGAAGGATTGTGTGGGCTGCAGACCCACAAAACTTGTTCAAAGACACTTAAAAAGATGGGGGGAAGGCACTGAGAGTGAAAAATCACCTTCTCTGCCCCCAAGGAGACTTTTTTTTCCTGGGATCAGCCTTGACGCTGCAACCTTGTGCCACGGTGCAAAGAGGGACACCAAAACTCTACCTGCCTCACAAATTTTTTTTTCCTTTAAGCTGGTGGGTTTCAGGCTGGATCTCTACTGTGAGAGAAGATGTGAGAAAAGCCTTTTTCTGTTGATTTATTTTTCTTTTTTTCCCTTTGTTTTCCCAGTCCTCTCACTGTCACTAAAGCAAAAAACACATGTGCATCCCTGCCTTTAAGAGAATAAGGGTTACTTCGCCCCTCTCCTCCCTGCCCACCCCCCCCAAAATTCAAGGAGAACATACAGCTCATGAAAATTTAATGCCATATGTAACAAAGCAAAATGAATATTTAATTGGGGCTTTTATGTGAAACCAGATAACAAAACCAGTTACACACAGAGGGAGGGGGAAAAAAAAAATAATAATAAAATTAAGCCACTCAAATGTTTGATAAAAACTGGTACTGAAGCAGTTAAGCTATTGGCAACAAGCGGCTCCTAATAAACACTCAGCTAATTCTGTAGGAAAAGCACTAATTAGAAAAGCAATAATAATCGGTGTAATTGCTCTAAATTACCCTCCTCACAGAGAAGTGTGTTTGGATACTGCAACGCAGCTGCTCCTGCTCCATCCAGGCGCTCGCAGCCAAGGATGCTCTGCTTTTCTCTGCTGCCCTCTCCAGGTCCGGGGGGGTGGGAGAAGCTGTCACCTCTCACTTCCCAGGGAAAGACGGGGAAATCCCACACACTGGGCACCCCTGGGTGTCACAGCCTGCTCTGGTTGCATCCCCTGGATGTTGCTGGCGCCCAAAAACAGCACTGAGCTCCAGAGCTGGGGTTAGAGTGGGGAGGAGTGAGGACCTACAAGAGGGGTTGGTAGGTCACTCTAGATGTCCAAAAAAATAATACAGCTTAGTGGACTGGACACAGTAAGCAGGTTAGGGTTTCATAGATGTTGTTTATAGCGTGGTAGGGCTTCAAGAAAGAGCTGGAGAACAGCATCCCTCCGTGGGGATCACCCTCTCCCCACATCACATTGACCCACAGGCATCCAGAAGCACAGGAGGGATAAAATCCAGGCTCTTAGATACCAAGATGCAGCAGAGAGCCCAGAACTCAGCTCTTGATGCAAAAAGAGGGATATTAACTCCTCTCCAGTGCGTGGGGGGCCTGGAGCAGCGGTCCATCAAGACCTTGTGTCCTCATGGTGCATCCAGCAGGCATCAAAGGACTGGCTGGATGGGGCCATGAGCAGCCTGGTCTAGTGGGTGACCTCTCTGACAGTGGCAGAAGGGCTGGAATGAGATGAAAATTAAAGTCTCTTCCAGCCCAAACCATCGTATGTGGGTTCTATGCCTGAATGAGCCCTTCCTCTGCAAGGGGCTCCCAACAGCTCATTTTAAAACTCAGGGTCCTGGAGATGAGGACCCTGAAGATGCTGTGTTTTCCACTGCTCAGATTAGAGTTAGATTTTAGGTTTTTAGGAGCCCCCAAGTGCTCCTCCATGCTGTACACAGAGCATGGAAATTATTGCTGCAACGATGCTCTCCTGTGCAATGTTTTTGATTATTGGCAAATGTGTTTATGTTAGCTTAAGTAATAATGAACAGAATAACAAACTTCCATTGATTGCATGTCTGCACCAGCCAGGGAGGCTGCACTGGGGCTGATAAGTAGCATTTTCAGAGCAGTAAATTATCTCCCCATGCAGTAAAGGTCAGAGTGATTGGAGATGACCAGGGTTCAGATGGGGCTTTAGCTTCTTTCCTCCCCCTGCAATGCTGAGATCTTCTTTAGAGGAAAAAAAAAAAGAAAAAAGAAAAAAAAAGAGAAATAAAGAAAGAAAGGAAGAAAGAAAAAAAGATAAATTAGCTGTAGACCAAGAAGCCCTGGAGTGAGCTACCAAACTACATACCTGAACAAGTCAAAACTGAAGCAGATTCTCTGGCAGGTCAACTAAAATGGTCATTGAGTTCCCCCTCTGGAAGTTGAACCAATGGATGTCAGATGCACTAGGACAACTCCAAAATCTTCTCCAGAGTTGGCATGTTTTTTTTCCATTCATTTCACTGCCAACAACTCCCACAGCTATAGAAGCAATGATTTACTTTTTTTCTTTTTAATTTAATGTCACTGATCTTGATGAAATCATTAGAGAGGAAATCATTCCAGGACCAAAGTAAAAAGGTCAGAGCCCATCCTCTAAATTTTCTCTTTAAGAGGAAAAGAAATGCAAACATTTAAAAGGGTGATTTGGGGAGTTAAACCTCTCCTGAGCTTGGTTTAATCCCCTCCCTTCCAAACCACAGCCTCTGAGAGCGGACAGTCACACTCCAAGATTCCCAGTGTAATTACATTTAAATCCTCATTGCTTCCATGCATGATTCAGCGTTATTTATATTGGTTTAATGATCCATTAAACAAATACTGTACTTTGGGAAGTGCTACTTTGCTTATGAACAATTACAGTTTCTCCAGCGTTCAGCGATGTTAACCACAAGACAGAGGATGATGGTGCAGAGCTGGCTTGGAGCAGGGGCTTGGGAACAGCTTTTAGCATTATTAACATAACCATTCCCTGGGCTTGTTTGTATTTCAAAAGGTAGTTTGAGGACATCCAGGAAGATTTTTGTGCTTTGGTTGATTTTCTGTTGGTTGGGGTTTTTTGTTTGGTTGGTTTGGGGTTTTTTTTTCTTGGTGGTGGGTTTGCGGGGTGAGTTCTTTTGTTTGGTTTTTGGTGGTTTTTTTGTTGGGTTTTGTTTTGTTTAAAAAAATAACACCTTTCTTTAGCAACCCAAATTAATTATAACCTGATGATACTCAAGAGTATATTCCTACCTAGCAAGCTTTACTCCACTAGAGCCCAATCCTAAAAATACTTGCTGCGTTTTGGTGCAGTGGACAGGTTCTAGACAGTGAAGCACATCCCATGAGAAAAGCTCACCTTCCTCATCATTTGTGTCCAGCTGGGCACACTGAGCACGTCCCACAGTGGCCACAGTGTTTGGCCAAGAAGGGAAGAGGTGGTCCTGGTCCCTGTGGTGAGCAGATGTCCTCAGCCCTGGGATGAAGGTGATGGGGTGGGAAGGAGCCCACAAACACCCTCCCATAAACCTGGGGCAGTGCCAGGGCCTGGGGAGAATTAGCTTTAACTAAAGCTTGGCTTTGAGGGCAAGAGGGACAAGGAAGGAAATCCAAGTGGGAGGGAAAAGGTGGGATTTGGGTCTCCACCCTTCAGAGGCAGATTTCAGCTAGATCAGCAGTGGAATATAACAGGCACAGTGGTGCCTTGCAAACCTATCATTTCTGCCCACAGTTAATTTAATTAATTTTTTTAAAATTTGTAAATGGTCTCCATTTGGGCAGCTGAGCTCATTTTATCCTCCCAGCTTGCTGCACACAGCACAAGGGAGGAGAGTGAAAACCAGCTGAAGGTGTAGGTGGGCAGAGACCATGCCAAAAGTGGTGCATGGGGAGGATTTGGGGATACCAGGGGGAAATCCCCAGCCCTGGCAGTTTTCAGGGCTCTGGGATGGATCCCAAAGGCACCGGCAGCAGCTGAGGTTTGCAGGAGCTGGGGGGACAGTTTTGTGTTCCACCTAATTAGGATGGTTGGACCTGCCTGAAAGGTATGCTGGGATCTTCCATGTGCCCAGTCACCCTTTACTCCTTTCTAAAGTGCTCTCTTGTGTCTTAAGGCCTTGTCTTATTGTGCTTGGCCTGGCAGAGTGGAAAATTTAATTTTGAACTAATTAGTTTCTAAGTTTCTGAATATCCTCAAATTACCGGGCATCACCTTTCCCAAAGGGGATGAACAACATAACTCACCTGTATCCAACATTTGACACTGCTGGAGTCAAGAGCATGGAAACAAAGGACCCCCAATTGCTCATTGTCTTGTCTCAAAGGTCAAGAGTCGTTTCTGACAAAGCTCCAATTAATAGTTTATTACCCGCAACTGACCAGAGTCCCTTTTGTTAGCATTTAATATTATTAGCTAAAGGTTCACTTTGAATGCAGAATGAGCTTATCTTTGAAATCAACTTGTTCAGCTTTCCCTGGTCTTCAAACAAGGCTGCCCTCCCGCTGGTCACTGCGTGTTCCCAACTGTGTTTTCACCCGACACCAAATCAATGACGTGCTGTTGCTCTGATTACTTGGTCACTGGAAGGTCGTGTGGATATAAATACTATTTTCTAATTATTCTCATCAATGGGCCAGTAATCACACAAAGCCCAGCCAGCTCTTCAAAGCTAACAGCGGCAGCAGTGACCTTCTGCAATTGTTTTTTCAAGTTTGTACAACACCTGTGCCAGAAGAGAATCACAGAATTATTCAGGCTGGAAAAGCCCTCCAGGATCATCCAGTCCAGGCATTTCCCAGCGCTGCCCAGCCCACTGCTGCCCCATGTCCCCGAGTGCCACATCCACATGGCTCTTAAGACTCTCCAGGGATGGGGACTCCATCACTGCCCTGGGCAGCTCTGCCAGGGCTGGACAATCCTTTCCACAGAGGAATTTTTCCTGGTAGTTTCAAATAAATGCAATAGTTTTTGAACAGTTATGCTGGGGTTTGCTTCCCCTTTGTTTTTTCTGTTTTTTTAAAAAATTTTCTCCCTTGAAACACATAAAACAAGAGCCTGGGCATTAGGGATAGGCATGGGATTTACCTTTGGGATGGCAAAAATCTTCCACTCCCTGGCTGGTTTTGGAAGGGGCTTTGGGATGAAGCAGCACTATGTTTTTATGGCAGCTAATGGTCCTCTCTCCTGGCTGGTGACCTGAGCAGTGGTGGGGATATCCTAGCAGGGTTTGGGGAGGGAAGATGCAGGAGAGGTTTTGCACTTTTGTTCAAATGGAGCCCTTAAAACAGTATTTTTTCCCAACAGAATCAAATTCAAAATGGAAAACATTTCAAATACAGAAAGCTATTTTGCTTTAAAAGTGTTCCTTTGAGACATTCCCTAAAACTTTTCTTAAATCCCCTCCCCGTGACCCAAACAGTTTGTCAGAACAGAAGTTAAAAGTCACAGGATGAGGATTATTCCTCAACAAGAGTTTCAGTTAAGAGAAAAAAAGTTACTTTCAGTACAATGTGCCACAGATTTCTGCCGTGACCCTGTGGCATGTGGGAAGTCCCACATCCTTGTCTGTTCCAGCAAATCCTAGGAAGATGCTGGTGGCAGGGCCTGAAGGAGCCATTTGTGCTCTGCACTAAGGCGCCTGCTCCAAGCTGTGGTCCCTGGTCTCGCCCTTTTCCCCAGGACGTGCTTTAGTACCAACCCTTCTCCTGATTTTCAGCTCTTCTGTCCCTTCTAAAACAACTCCCCGGTTTTGCTTTGAGGGCTCTTTTGCTGGAACACCTCACGGGCAGCTCCGAATCCCCTGCTGCTCCACCCATGTCCCGCTCCCCTGGCACCACCAGGATCGTGCTGAAGGGACAAAGTCGGAGCCACCACGGGCACCCAGCCCGCAGCTGTGCCACCACAGCCCTCTGCACATGCATTTTGGAGATGCTGCTCCATCTGCAGAAGCCGTCCCCCAACCACACCAGGCACTTCATCGTGCCCTGGCACCCCCAAAGTGGTACCTGACCCCCACACGGCCTTTTCCCCTCCAGAAGGACACAGGGGTGATGTGAGCGAGCTCTCCCAGGGACAGGGGACATCCCGGCCCATGAGAGGACCATCACCAAGCTTCACGTTTTGGGAATCCCCCGATGCACCAGCGGGGCTGGCGACCGCGCAGCCAGCCCGGGCTCTCTCATTCCCCGTTCTCTGCTGCCATCAGGTGGATATTTCATTTTATTCATTTTATTCAGCTAAGAGCTGCGAAATCCGAGCGCTTTCCCCCTGGGTTTAACCATCTTGCCCACGGGCAGCCGACCGCCTGGCCTTTGGTCACACGGGAAAGCCACGGGAGTCTGAAGACACGGAAAGGTTTTTCCTGAAGTTTTCCTCCCTTCCAGGAACAAGCTGGTTTTTGGGACACCACAGCAGGCTGCCAAGACTCAATGGGGAACATTCTCAAGTTATTAGGTCTTGTTCTGGTCTCTCAAGTCTGTGGTCTGGATCTCGTCCCACCTGGGAAAGCAGCATTATTTATTGATCCCTCTACCCAGAATTTCCCTTGTAAATCCCACCCCAGGAGAGGAGAGGTTTTAGGCAGTGTCACGATTCAGCACTAGCACCTACCTTGGCATAACACCAGCACCAGAAGGTTTCCTGCATGTTTTGGGGTTTTTTTTCAGGACCTGGCAGTCTCCAGCACAGATGCCAAAGAAAACACAGGGCAGGATTCATGTTCATCAGGGAACCAGAGTGTTTGGAAGATCTTCTGGTGCTAAATGCACTGGAAGGGAAGCTGCTGGCAGAGAAAGAAAAGAAATGCACACCTTAATTTCCCACTTAGCAGCAAGAAGCTGCTCCAGACAAAAAACTGGTCCTATCCAATATTGCAAGTGCATTTTCTTAGCATGCCACATGACTTGGAATCATGAAATAGAATCCCAGAATGGTTTGGGTTGGAAGGGACCTTAAAGCTCATCTCATTCCACCCCCTGCCATGGGCAGGGACACCTTCCACTGTCCCAGGCTGCTGCAAGCCCTGTCCAGCCTGGCCTTGGACACTGCAGGGATCCAGGGGCAGCCCCAGCTGCTCTGGGCACCCTGTGGCAGGGCCTTACCACTCTCAGAACAAAGATCTTTTTCCTTACATGTACTCTAAACTGAGTCCTTCAGTTTAAAGCCATCACCCCTTGTTCTGTCACATCAGGCCCTGCTAGAAATAATCTGTGTCCATGATTCTTCCAGAACCCCATTAAGGACTGAGAGGCTGCAATAAGGTGTCCCCAGACCAGGAGAACAACCCAAGTTCTCCCAGCCTGCCTCCATGGCAGAGGTTCTCAGCCCTTGGAGCATCTCCATGGTCATGATCTGGTCCAGCAGCTCCACAGCTTTCTGAGGACCCCAGAGCTGGATGCAGAACTCCAGATGGGGCCTCACCAGAGTGGAGAAGAATAGCAAAGATTGTTTGAAACTTCAGCTTTTGTAAAGGATTTTGGAATTGTTTTCCACTCCTGCAGGAAGCAGTAGATCATTTAAAGGGTGTAAATCAGTACTCTTCATGCCACAGCAACAGCACCAAAAGCCCAGAGTATGATCCCAGCACTGAAACTCAGACAGAACATGCTTGTGCAGAAAAACTTTGGTAGTTTGATGGAGGAGCCAACTAACCTGATCCTTCTGTGACCCAGGACACTGCCAAGACGCTTGGTGTTAGCTGCATTGTGATATGAAGTGCCACCCATAATGCAGGCTAATGCATTATTATTTATAATGATTTATTCCCTGTGGTTTGTTCCCAGATTTTCCATTGTATTTCAACCCCTTCCATAGCTGGGAAAGCCACCAGGGAGAGTTTTCACACTGGCCACATTCCCCACACCAGGCTGAACCCCTGGTTCCTGGCTGGTCAGAAGTTACTGCTTCACTGGTGGCAGACCAAATATCAGAGGAGAAACATCAAGCTCACATTGTGGCAGGGCAAGAGGTGTGGATCTTCCCTGAGGTGACCCTCGAAGACTGGACAAGATCAATCCTCTGTTAAACACGTCCTAAATTGTTGAAGTTGTTGTTGATCGCTGTTGAGTGGGTTCAAGATGCCATGGGAGGGGAGAGCCTGGACTGACAACAGTGCAGGCACAATTATGACTACTCAAAAACCCATGGGGGACATTCTCAAGTTACTCAGAAAACACACAAAGCAGCAAATCAGGATACTGGAGAAAGTATCTTAAATTTTCCCAGTAGATTCTGATCGTCTCTAAGTTGCCCTCCTCTTCCCACCTTGGTGAAAAGAGGAGCTGGCACAGGTTTCCCAGAGAAGCTGTGGCTGCCCCATCCCTGGAAGAGTCCAAGGCAAGGCTGGATGGGCCTTGGAGCAACCTGGGATGGTTGAAGGTGTCCCTGCCCTTGATAGGGGTTGGAAGTGGATGAAATTTTAGGTCCCCCACCAACCCAAACGTCTCTGTGATTCTGTGAAAACAAATCAACACTGGTGCAGGAGCCAGATCCACTTCTTGAAGCACCAGCAGAGCCAGAAGCAGAGTGTGGCAAAGGCAAGAGGAGAGAGAGAGAAAGAAACAGCCACAAAAACTGTCCTTTGCTTCGCAGGTGCACGAAGTGCTCGTGGCCTCAAGGCCCTCTGCCAGCTCCTGTTTTTCCCTCTGCCCCTAAAGTAAATAGGATGCCCAGGTGTTGACAGAAGACTATCAGCCGAAAGCAAGGTTAAAAAAGCAATAATTCAGCCAACTAACTGCCAGCGCTGTTCCTCCCTATCTCTGCATTCTTGATAAACAAATTCATAACAAGATTTTACTGCTCTGTTCCCTGGAGCAGTCTATTAGTCTGTCGTTCAACATGCACTACCAGTCGAAGCCGAGCTCCCACAATACAATATCCCTTAAGATGATCTCCTTTGCATTTGCTATGATGTAATTATGCTAATTATCCAGCCGGCTTTAATATCCTCATATTTTCCAGGAGGTTTATGATCAAACCTGTTCCTTTAATTTACTTTCCCCGCCATCGGAGCTGGGGTGTTTTGATGTGCTCTGCCACACGTACGTCTCTCTGCGGCTTCTCAAGGCCACGGGGAGCTTAGACACATAACTTTTGTCCCAGCTGACAGGAATTTTAAAAATTATTTCTCCCAACTAGCATTTATCCAACGTGTGATGGCTTCCCCCATCCGTAACATTACAGTGATAATGCCCATCTGCATTTTGAGGTTTCATCCCTTTTCTTTTTGGTTTTTTTTTTTTGTTTTTGGTGGTTTATTTGGGTTTTTGGTTTTTATTTTAGCTTGCAGTGTATTAAATTTCCTGGGAAATCTTCACATATTTACCCTTCTACTTGAAATGAAAGCCCTGCCTGTCAGATTAACATTTATCTGTGGAAAAAAACAACAAAACAACCAAAACCCTAAAAATTTTGGAATCTGGATCCTTACAGCTAGTATAAAAATGATGCATTTCATGAAACAGATGCAGCAGCTCAGAAATCAGTCTGGAATGAATTGCTTTAAGTAAAATATATGAAAAATATTATTTGACATAAAAATCTCATTATTTTCCCGACTGCCTGAAATACAGAATAGTTCGAACCCTGCCAGAGTGGATCACAGAAAGTCCTCCTTATTCAAGGAGCATTAGCTTACTTAAGAATATTTTCTTCCATGTTTATAAAGTTTCAGTGCAAGTGCTTGGTGGGATATGGGTTTCATTAGCTTTTTCATTTCAACTTTTGCTGTGTGCTTTCTTTTCTTAAAAAATAAAATGAAATCTGAATTTTCATGGCTTGGGGCTACCACAAATTTTTCTCCCCATAAAATGTGATTTCAATTGCAAGGACAGTTGGCTATAATCAGAATAGAAAAACCAAACATGACCCAGATCCCTTTTCTAGAGGTGTTTTTGGTGTGCATCATTTCCATAAGTTCCTAGTGCACCAGTGACCATTGGCACTGCATAATTCAAAAGAATTTTCACTATTTCCTTTCCCCCCCAACACTCCATTGCCATTTAGCTGAAAGACCTCACAAAATCACAGAATGGTTTGGGTTGGAAGGGACCTTAAAGCTCAATCCAGTTCTACCTCCTGCCATGGTCAAGGACACCTTCCAGTGTCCCAGGCTGCTCCAAGCCCTGTCCAGCCTGGCCTTGGACACTGCAGGGATCCAGGGGCAGCCCCAGCTGCTCTGGGCACCCTGTGCCAGGGCCTGCCCACCCTCAGTGTGAAAAAAACCCATCTTCCTCATATGTCATTAAATGGTAAAAATTGCTTTATTTTCAATATTTTTACAGATTTATTCATGGGCTGATCAGGGGGTTTGCTCAGTATCCTCCTGCAGCCACCCCAGCACAGCTCTGGAGACATGGAAAGGGTGAGCCATCTTCTGCAGAGCCTGGACCAGCACCATGCTGAGTGCATGGGTGGATCAAGGTCTGTGGCATCTCTCTAATTGTTCTTTCAGAACAGTTCAGAACAGAACACAACAGAAATCCAGCTCCAGCAGACTCCACACTTGCAGGTGGGAACTCCAACCAGCACCTACAGCTGCTTTTCACCAACGCGTGATCCTATCCCCACCTAATCCCCTCGGTCCCCGTGTGCCACCAATCCCAAGGGCAGAGGGTCAGCCCAAAATGCAGCCATGGAGCTGCTCAGCCCAGCACTGCCAGCGCCCTCAGCGCTTCAGTGAGGGGATTCTGCTTGGAGAACGTGTGCAGGATGACAGGATCAACCTCTTGGGTGAGTTAGACATGGGCTAAGAGGGCAGACTCTGAAGGAATGCTCCTTCCCTGAGAGCTCAGCTGTGTCAGCCATGAGGAGTCTGGTTTCCTCCATCCCCTCACGACAGCACAAGAAAACAAATGAAGGACACAGATGCCCAAGCCACAGCCAGGGCAGGAGATCTCAAAAGAGCCAGAGGGGAAACACAAGCTGCTGGCTCTACCAGGTGTCCCAAAACACTCAGAAGCTGCAAGAGGAAGAGGGGAAAGTTGCTTCTAGGAGACACCCTTTCCTTACCCTGACCTCTGGTACTGCAGGGGAAGAGGAGTTAGCAAACAAGGAGACCTGTAGGACATCCCAGCTGTGGTGTACAGAAATTTAGACTCAGGATGAAGCAAGTGGGCAAATCTCTGTCAAATCAGGAGGTCAGGGATTATCCCACAGAGATTTCAGGGACACCAGTGTTCAGCAGACTGCAACATGAAGAGGGCAAAATAAGTCACAGGATCCCAGGATGGGTGAGACTGGAAGGGACTGCAGTGGGTGCTGGTCCCACGTCCTTTTTCCAGCAGGGACATGCCAGAGCACAGGGAACAGGATTGCATCCTGATGGTTCTGGAATATGCCCAGTGAAGGAGGCTTCACACTCTCTGAGCAGTCTGTCCAGTGCTTGGTCACTGCCCAGGGCAGAAGTTCCTCCTCATGTTCAGGTGGAACTCCCTGGGCTCAGTCCCTGCCTGTTCCTCTGGGCCCTGCACACAGGGACAGCCATTGAAATCTGGCTCCAGATTTCTGCTTCACTGGCCAGAATCATCACCATCATCGCAGTGACTTCTTCAGAGCTGCACAGAGCAACAGCAAAGCTCAGGAATCACAGAATCACAGAGTGTCCTCAGCTGGAATGGACTCATAAATATCGTCCAAGTCCAGCTCCCTGGTCTGTCTGGCCCTGCACAGACACCCCAACAATCCCAGCCTGGGCACCCCTGGCAGCGCTGTCCAAAGGCTCCTGGAGCTCTGGCAGCCTTGGGAATGTCCCCATTCCCTGGGGAGCGTGGGCAGTGGATATAATTTTCCTGATATCCAACCTAACCCTCCTCTGACAAAACTCCAGCCATTCTCTTGGGTCCTATCACTGTTTGTCCCTCTGCCTCCTGAGAGATTCCAGGAAAGTTCAGCCATGCAATCCAAGACATCTCAGAATGACCCTGGGCATGGCCCTGCTCAAAAGCAGAGGGATCCACCTTTGCCAATCACATGGGAAATAAGCAGGCTGGGTTTATTTACATTGGGCTAATCCCACATCACATGCCTTTGAAATAATTTCAAAATAGATCCCCTATGTGGTGGGAAATAAAGCAAAACTCCACTCAGATCATCTTCTAGAGCACTCAAGGACAAGCAGGAGGGGAGCTGCTGAGACAAGGAAATCCTGTTGTCTTTACCCCAAACCCACAGGGAAATCAGGACTGCCTGACAGAAGAAAAGGTAATAGTTTTTGATATAGCAAACAGTGGTTGACAGACCAGAAAGCTTTGCATGGATGCTTTTTAAAACAGCCCAGAGCTCCAGGGCATGAATGTGAAATTTCTGTGTCTACCAGGACCATGCCAAGGCTACTGAGGCTGCCGGTATGAGCTCCTCCGACCAGAAAAAATGGTGCTTGCTAAAACTAACCCAGGGAGAACCAGGCTTTCATTCCCAAGCACCCAACAGGTCCTGCCTCAGTGACCAGGTTGTTGTGGGGAAGTCTGGCAGGAGAGTAGAGAGAGCACAGCTCCAGCTGGGAGCACCTGGAGCAAAGCTTAGGATGAGACCTCGAGTGAAGAGCAAAGGCCACATGGCCACAGACACCACCTGACCACGGGGCTGGCTGGGATGTCATCTGCAGCACAAGTTCAGCACAGGGGAAACCATGCCCAATAGGAAGACAAGGGTGCCTTGCTAGAGAGCCACAAGATGCTCTAACGAACTCCATTCTCACAGTAATATGTGATTCCAATCAAATTTTGGCACTTTCCAGAGACTGCATCAACTTGACTGCAATCACTGTAGGATGCCTTAAAATTGTGGTTTTGTGGCTTTTTTACTCCACAAATTCTATCTGTCCTAGGCTTGGTGAGACCTAAGGTTTTGGACAAACCATCTCGAGACGGGAAGATGTCACAGGTCAAGAGATTGCTTCCCCAACTGGTAAAAAATGAAGTTAGAGAGTTAAAGAACAACATAGCACAGACAAATTTTAGAGGACAAGACCATCCAGTTATTAGGAGGTAGGGACAGAGATGCCTGAATTCATATAGCAGTTTTGGGAAGTTACTGTGATGTAAACAATCACAGCTGGAGGAATTTCAGAGCTGAATGCCCACCCCATGTGGAAAGAGATCATTTCCATGTTACATGGGGAAGGAAGATTCAAGGAGAGAAATATTCAGCAGAAGGCTTGTCAGCAAAATTTAATTTTGAAATAGCTGGAGACACATAGGGTGACATCAGCTGAGGGAGGCTGCCTGCCTGGAATGATGGCCAAGGGACCAAATTGTCTGCTTTGCCTTCATTCAACAGCCCCACATCATCAACACTTCCCCATGTAATATTTCAACTCTTGTCAAAAGTGCTTGGTGCTTTTATTTCTCTCCATTTTTTACCCAAATATAAAAAAAAAAATTGTTTGTTTCTCTGGTGTAAATTGAAAACTATCACCTAGTACTCTTCAATAAATTTCTTGATATTTTAAACTTCTTAAAGCATTTTAATCAACAAAGCATGATTTTTTTTCAAGAGTAACAATTCTCAAATTGTTTCAATTATGAGTTATTCTCAACACAACATGAAAGGCAAGGTGAGAATTTGCTTTTGTTGCCTCAAAGTTCTCCACTGTTACAACCTCCAGGTTGTATTTCGAACCCTGCTGGCAGTGACACAGCACGCTGTGTCACCTTCCATCCTCACCCACCTTCTCTGTGAGGTGAGAAGTCCACAGATTGTCTACTGGACCTCTTTGGAAACACATCTTGGGTTAATGACCAAGGTCAAATGAGCTTCTCTTACATAAGGAATCAAGGTCAGCGAAGGTCCTCAGGCCTTGTGCAAAACCTTTTACCCTCCCAGCAAGGGTGGCTTGTAGTGGTGTCACATCTACAAATTCCAGCCTACCCAGAGCAAAAAGAGTCAGTCTGCTGCTGTACAACCAGTTCCATGAACATCAACACCTGTTTCTCATTATTTTGCCTCTTTGAAGATGATACTTTCCCATTTCAGCTGGTCAGAAAGCCAGAAATCTCCAGCACTGCCTCATTCACCAAGGACCAAGAGAGAGACCCTGATGGGTCTCACTGGGCTCAAACCAAACCAGCTCCACAAGCCAAAGGAAGGGGGCACAAAGCAAAAGAGCCCTGTAGCCACACACAAGTCACTTCAGAGCCTCCATGACTCAGAGCTATGGGCTGCCAACGGTGGTGCCCTGTCAGAAAAACACCGTGGCTCGGTGAGATCAGCCTGAGGCTGGGAGGCAGGAAGACGTGGGTTTAAATGCGGGTGCTGCAGATGCATCCTCGGGTAATGGCAACAGAGAAACTCCCCGGGAGTTTAACCTTATTTGACGGCACCTAGGGCTGACACAGGCGAGAAGTACCCGAGGACTCCAGCAAAACAAGGGCATAAAACACTACCCACTGACTGCTCTTATCTGCTTTCCATCTGCACACAGATACTGCTCATCACAGCCTGCCTCCCCTGGCACTCCTCCGCACAGACTTTGAGCAGATCGCTTTCCCTCCCGTGGCGGTGGAGGTTTGACGCCTGCGTGGAGAGAATCTGATGCCTCTTCTGGATGGAACAACCCCTACAAACACCTTCTAAGGGAGGGAGGCTGAGAAAAGAGATCTCTTTTTTTAACTTCTGAAATTATGGTATTACCTTGATCATGTTCAGTATGAGTAATTAATTCATTTTTAATCTGCGCACTTAATCAGTCTCTTTTCTGTAGGAAGGAGGCTCTGAGGGACCTGCCTTGTCAAGGAGTTGACATTTTCTTGACCGCATGGATAACAAGAACACAAAATTTAAAAAATCCCATACTACTCAGTGAAAGGCAAGGTTTCACCAAAGCCAGCTGCTCTGTGCTCTACAGGGCAGTAGAGAATGTAAAATGAGGGGGAACACCTGCTGTACACCTCAAAAGGCACATCTTGGGATTCATCAGTTTCAGAACTGGCTCAATCACAGCTGAGGAAAAGTCTTACAGAGAGAGCTCCTTGGATGCAGGCATAGCAGTATCAGCATCCTGTACATGAATTCTGGGTTGAACTGGATCTGCCACTAAAACACCCCATGCCATGGGAAAAAAATCCACAAATTACTCCCTTGCTCCTCCATTGTTTTTAATCACTTCCTTAACTAGATGACGTTTTCCTTAATTAGACGGTTTTCAATGATTTGGCCTAATATCAAAGAAATATAAATCCTTTTCAAAAGTTGGCTCGTGCATGGAGATGGATTTTGGCAGGATCATGGCAAATTTAGGCTAGCAGCACCCTCTGCAAGGACACTGGAGCTCCTTAGGCCACAGCTGGAAATCAATCTGCCTTTACTTTTTGTTAGACATGCAGTCAGACACAACAGCAATTGGTATGACCAGTGCCACCTACTGCAGTGCTAATTAACAGGACATCTTCTAAACCTGCCCAGCTCCTTTGACAGCACCAGACCTGGGGACTGAGGGCAGACTAGGGGAATCTTTGCTTGTCCCAGGTGAGAGATACAGCTTCCCAAAGTTCTGCTCATCATCCCAAAATCAGGGCAAATCAATCTTCCTGCTTGTCTAAGTGTCTCAGCCCTCAGGGCGTGCCTGGGGGAAGCACTAGCTACAAACAGATCCCAAAGTTTTACAGTCACCTTTTGGATGAGCTGAAGGGTTTTGACTCCCAAGGGTCTACTTGTGTAAAGTCATGACAGTGGATGGAGCTCAGAGAGAATACACAAATTATGGTCATTATCATGTAATTATGGCATTACGGCAGCAAACGTCTGTTAGATGCCCTTGATTCCAACAAGATGATGAGAAATAAAGTCCAAGAGCTCCATGTGTGAATGTGCACATGGGAAATGGGAGTACTGACCTTGAGATTGTGTCCTTGGGATGGCACAGAGATCAGAGCTGCCTTCCCAGAGGCACCAGGTTAGCTTCTTACATCACACAAAATCAATAATTCAACAAATGGCTGACCTGCTTCCATGTGTCTTCAGTGGAGAGAGAACACCTTTGTCACACTGCTTTTGTCAGGCAGATGAAACTACACAGAACAAGGGTGTCAACTGACACAGCAAGCTAAAAATACAATGTACATTTATGACCAAGTGTCCTGTGCTTGAAATTAAGTCTCTTCAAGCTTCACTTCATCAAGGCTTTGGTCCATCAGCCAGACAAGTTTCAACCCAGTGCAATCCAAACACAATTAAAATACTTAGACTGTTACTTGCACGTTAATTCCATTCCTACTTCCCCCACCCTCTTCTAAAGCAGAAAACTTTGAAGCTGTTTTTTAAACCCCTCTTCCTAATAGGACTTCCTGCTATTGGCAAATAAGTATTCTGGAAAAATTTCCTCTTTAATATTCTTCCTCAGGGCCTCAGAAGAGCACAGTGTTTTCTCCACGTTTTACAAGCACGGCTGCTGTCATGCAAAAACACACTAACTCTGGGTTTAAGTGTTTTAAGAGCAAAATCAGGAGACAAAAAAAGTCTTGCAGACTTTCAGTAAGTCAGAGTCTCTTCTAAATTCCTCAAAAATAAAACCCTCCCTCCCAAAACCCCACCACAAAACACCTTCATGCTACAGGATGAGACACACTATTTGCCAAGGACCACTTGAACACTCCCAAGAATTGTCTAAGCACTAAAGAAAAAGCAAAAAATGTCTTCTTCAGAATAAAAACTCATGCAGGTATTATAGCAAACAGCCACAGAAGTTGTGGGCTATTTATTTCTATATATTTATAAGACTGCTTATCTTTGTGGTCAGGAGAAAGGGCAAGTCCTGTCGTTCTTCAGTCTTGAATTCAAGCTGCTCCAGAAGAACCTACACTGAGCCTCCGGTCACTAGATAAACCTGCTTCTGTGCTCCAACAACTCCTTCAGTGCTGTAACAAAAGGAAAATGAGTTTTATGATCTTTAACTAGCAGATGCATATCACGAGCACTCAGATATCTGCTCAGGGTGCCTTTGTGACCATGTATCACTGCTGAAGCTGAGTGTCAGCCACCCTCTCATTCTTTTTTTCAGCTCCACCACTTTTCCTGTTTTACTAAACCTTAGTATTTCTCAGCCCTGGCTCTTTGCCCATTTTAATTTCATACACTGCACAAACCTCAAAGTCTGCATGCATTATGAAGACATTTTCCCTCCCATCAGTACTAACAGCAGCATTGCTAATTGCTGTGGTTTTTCTTCCCATTGGACTCTCAGACTTCTGAAGCTGTAGAAGAAAAGATGAGTGTACTTGTCTAGAAGATTACTGTTTCTAAATTAGTGTTATCACTTTCCAAGCCCAAGTACCAAAAGAGATGCTGGGTTATGAACATATACCTCCACGATGGAGATGCATCTCCTGTAACCAGGATCCTGCTAGCAATGTCCAGTCTGGAGGTAGACACTCCAGAGTGACCACAGTGCATCCCAACCCACAGCCTGCCTCAGTGCCTGACAGCTCTTCATCCAAAATATATTTGTTTCTCACTACAGCTATTTTTATTTTTTTCTTGCAGCAACCTCTACCAAACTCAATGCCCTTTGCCATTCATCGGAACACTTACAAAAGCATAAGCCAAAAGCAGTTTTTCCACTATTAGGCAGCAGCCTGGGTAGTGATTATTCATTCAGCCCTCAAGTGGACCTTGTTGACCTTCATCCATTTATGCCTGTAGGGGAGACCAGCCCAGGCTCCCTCTGCCTTTGCCAGCTTTGGCACCAAGCACACGAGGAAGCACAGCACAGGCACACAGCAGAGCTAATTCTCTCTGTGAACAGCCTGGCTGAGGCCTGTAGGAAATTTCACTTGGGCCTGTACCTAAATCAGCACCCCTGTGACAGCACTCTGTCCTCCACATGGTGTTACCCAGCAGGGTAATTCTTCCTGCAGCTCACAAATCTCTGCACAGCAGGATCAGTGTGATTCTTCCCAGAGCTTCACTGTGATCAAGTCCTGCCCCTCTCCCAAGAAGTTCACCTCTGCTGCCTGAGGCTTTTTGTTTTTAACCACAGACTTTATCAGCGATCCCACAGGGGAGAGAAAACATACACCAACACACAGGTGTGAAAGCCCTGGGGAATCCGTGCTGAGTAACCCCCCACACACAGCTCACACATTTTTCTCAGCTTCACTCTGTGAATTCTGCAGATCCACCCTTCAAGGACATGCAACAAAAACAGAAGAGACACGTCTTCTGAAGAGCTTCTAAATTCACTATGCATTGGTGTAATTTCAAAGTAATTCATGCATCTAGACAATTCCAGTGTATCTGTCCAGCCCTTGGGTATCTCTGAGGAGTTCTGAGTGTGTGACAAGTAGCTGGGGGGGTTTGCAGTTCCCTGGTCCAGGACTTGGCTCTACAGCCTGACCTGCCTCCACTCCAGTTTTCTCAGAAACTGGCTGCATGTTTGAGGCTCTGGTCTCACTGTGTAGCTACTCCTTGATCAAAGGTGACCATCTTCTAAACAGCTCCTCTCCAAGATTAAAATATGAACCCATGGAGAGCATCCAACTCTTTACCCAAAGATAAACTGCAACTGCTGGCAACCTACGTTCAATAATCCTCCACACTAAGTGCACAACAGCTGTTCTTGGAATTTTACTTCAAAATGAAAAGGCAAGCAAACTAGACTTTAAAGCAGAGTAAGTTTTAAAATCAAACTGAATTTGCAGCCTCAGGTACACATTGCTCATAAGCTCAATTAATTCATGAGGCATAAATTCTTTATGATACCTTACTACAGTTTTAGGCAAGCAAATAGAGCAAAAATGCTGCTGCTAACAGAAAAATCAAGAGTGTTAGAAGCTTGCTTCGTTTCACCTTGCCCTGCTGGGAAAACAGTAGGGCCAGAATGTCTATGCCCATAGACACTTTGGATCCTATTCCAAAAGAAACAGGACAAGCAACTGGGCTTTATCAAATCCATTCTGACTAGATCTTCTACATGAGGGAGAAGGATCAAGAGCACCAAGGTCTGACATCTCTACATTTCCATTGTCATTCATTTTTATTCTGCTAGCTAACTAGATTTGATCCTGATTACAGTTAATGAAACAACAGCTAATGCAACATCAAAGACTGCTCTCAGCTTTGAAGCCTTGGTTCTAGTTCTTGTAGCTGTGACAATCCAGGACAAGAAGAACCTTGCTCCACACACCCTGCTTTCCCAAGAGAAGAGATGTCAACCTTACTCAGAGAACATTTTACCCAAGAGATACGGAAAAGAGGACCAACATGACTGAAGAGTTATTTAAAAGCCCTCCTTTAATATGGTTTATGATGGTTGTTCACAAGCCAAGCTTAAGTGGTCAGGAAAAACACATTTCATTAATATTTTCTTAATAGTGATAAAGCTTCAGACAAGGTGCAAATTAAGTCTCTGAGCAGGTGTCCTGGGGTGACTTTATGATGCAGTGTACCCCCCATCACCTGATCTGTTTTGTGCCCAGAAATGGTCCTGTAGCTTCAAGCTAGAGAGAGAGCAGTGGGGGGAGCAGATTTTTTTGCAGCTTGTATTGAAAACATGGAGGTGAGAGTTCAGTTCTCTCCAATCTCACAGCAGTGCAGAACGAGAGACAGATCAGGAGTTTCTCTTTGCATTTTTCACTGGTTTTCTTTGTTAGCCAAGGCAAGAAAAGTTTTCCCAGGATTGTGGGGTTTTTTTTTCCCCTCTGGAACTGTTTGGTTTTCCTATGGTCTAGGACACCAGGACAATCACCCAAAAGCTGCCCACTGGGCCTGGATGCCAGGCTGAGCTTGGAGACACTGAGCCACACCTGCAGAAGGACTCTCTCTGAACCACAAAAGGGGTCTCTGAATTTTCCATCACTTCAGAGCAACTGAAGGCTTCACTGTTTTAATTTTTGTTTAATTTTGTTTGGTTTAATTTTGTTCATAATTTTTATTTTTTTTTATAATGTCTGTGAGTACTTTGCTTGTGAAGCAAACAAAGGCTTTTTCCACTTTTCTCCAAGGAGTTTTTTCTCCTGAACCGGCTGGGGGAGGGACTGCTGGAATTTGTTCTTTAGAGGAGACCCCTTAGGGAAGTTTCCTCCTAGATCTGTCCCAAACCAGGACAAATATTTTGGCGCCCAAGATGTGGCTCCAGAAAGTGGAAAAAGCCTGTACTGATTGCATTTTGGTTTCTCTTACTCTGTATTGGAATTAAGCAACTCAGTACCCACCATGTTACTTGAGTTTATAATGTCTCTCTACTCCCTGGGCCTGTTTGGGGTGTTAACACCTTTCTGATCCCTGGGATGTTTTCCTGTCCAGAGAGAGCTCTGGTATTGTCCCTGGCATGCAGAGGGGCATGGATTAGAGTAGCTATTTTGCTGGGTGTGGTGATAGTGATTTATAGGGAGTTAGCAAAGGTGCTGGGGCTTGTTAGAATGGTTTATTGTTTCTTTACCCTACAGCATGTTCTAGTTTCAGCGCATGTTTTGGGGGTTTATTAGTAATTGCAACCAGTTTGTTAGAGGAGGATCTGGGGCTGAGGCTTCCCAGCCTTTTCTTTCCTTCTTCTCCTTTAAATCTGTTATGTCACTTTTGGAAAATGTTCAGTTTCCCCTGGATGCCAAGGAAATACCACCTTACTGGTATTTCATGTGGTAAGCTTCCTCTATAGGGTTTGCAGCTTGTCTAGAATGAGGGCTGAGATGTCCAGAGGGGCTGATCTGACCCATGCATGGACCCAGTTGTGGAAAACACTGAGTGGTGGGGGGAATGGGAGAGAACAGAACAGACCCTGATGGAATTTTCTAAACCTATAGCCTGGAAATTTCTCCATGAACAAATTCGGAACCCACATGAGGTGGGGAATTATCTGGAAGAGAAGTGCCATGATGACTCTAAGGAGAAAAATCTCATTGCAATAATCTGGGCCCTGGTGTATGCTTTTTGCATGCTGCGAGATGCTGTAGGGCAGGGAGATAAATCAGCAGCTACCCCAGTGACTCAGGCTAAAACAGACAGTGAGCCCAAGCCAGCAGCTAAACCAGGCAGTGAGCTTAAGTCAGTGTCTGTTGCTCCAACCATGAGAGGCATGAAACACAAAACCAAAACCTATCGGGCAGTAGATGACGACGGTGATGCGGGGGAAGGACCCTCAAGACCAGCAACTGACCAAAAATCAGAAGGCACTGGTGAACCTTTCTCCCTGAAGGACCTTTGTGGCCTGAGAAAAGATAACACTTAACGACCTGATGAGTCTATAATTAGTTGGTTAGTCCGTCTGTGGGATGCTGCAGGTGAGGCTACAGTTCTGGATGGCACTGAAGCGAGGCATCTGGGATCCCTGTCACACGATCCTGTTATCGACCAGGGGATGATGAGGGGGGCTGACCCTCGCAGCCTCTGGGCACAGGTCCTGAGAAGCGTGGCACAAAGATATCTGTGTGCAGACGATCTCTATATGCAACAAATCCATTGGAAGACCATAGAACAAGGGATTCAGTGCTTGAGAGAAATGGCAAAAGTAGAGATTGTCTTTTTGGACGACCTAGACACTAGGAATCCAGACTTGGTGCCATGTACATCCGTGATGTGGCAAAAACTTGTATGACTTGGGCCACAAGAATACACTTTAGCAATGATGAAGTGGGATGACAGAGATGAGACCATGCTGGATATGACGAAGAAGCTCTGTGCATATGCAGATGCCATGCATGGCCCCACACATGCAAGAATCGCAGCTGTGGAAACACACCTGCAGAAATTGGAAGACAAGATGGAGGAGAATCACTAGAAACTCAGGGAGGAGATCAAAGAGGGCTTTCTCCAAATCTCTGCAGTACAGATGAGAAGTTCTGTACCGAACGCAGAAGTCCCCCAGACAGGGAGAGAAGGAACACCCCACGAGCTGTGGTTCTTCCTGCGTGACTGTGGGGAAAAGGTCTGGAGGTGGGATGGAAGACCCACAGCTGCTCTGGCACAACAGGTACGTGAACTGAAGGAGAGCAAGACTCAGAGAGGAAGTTCCACCATAAAGAAATTGGCCCCAGTAGCCCGTAGCCAAACTGCCACGTATGATGATGATGATGATGATGACCATATGTCCAATCCCCTTGAAGGAACCTCCGTATGCCCAGGGAAAAGAAGGATAACCAGGATTAGAGGGGCCCTGCCTCTAGCCAGGTAGAGGTCAGGGGAAACCATCTTTTGGACTGTGTGGATTCATTGGCCTGGCAATGAAATAATGTTCAATCAGAACCACGAAATACAAGACCTTGGTCAACATTGGTGCGCAGTGCACGCTAATCCTACCAAGACATGTGGGGGCAGAATCTGTTCCTATTGCTGGCCTGACAGGGGGACCACAGGATTTGACTTTGCTGGAACTTCCTCTATTCCAGAAGCGGTTGCTAATGCAGCTGGAATGTTATTTGCTATTTTTATAATTTTTTTAACAAAGACAGTACCTCACTGATGCTATAGAGCTAGCACTGAAGCTTCAGCATCCCTGAAATTAGGCTAGCCAAATGTGTTTTGGTAAAAAGAACAGTGCTTCATACTCAAGTAAAACACTATGTGGGTGGAGTATAGTGAAATCCTGTATTTCACAATATTTTAACTCAAAACCCAGCTGCAGTAAAATTTCAGCTTGCAGTGCTAAAAAAAAAAAATAAAAATCTGTAACCACAATGAAGTGTGACAAGTTTCAAGGCTAAAGCAAAACACAGTTCATTGTGCCAGCTATTCTGAGCTGCAGATGATTATCAAACCCCCAAACTTCACACCCTCCCACTTCAACATGAAAAAAGTTGGACACATGAAAACAAAGAGCTTGATGAAGTATAGTACTTGTGATTTCTAGCTGAGTGTTAATTAGTTTAAACCTATTATTCTTAAACATCTTAGCTGACTACTTTGATAGCATCAGAGAACCTCTTAAGGCAGATATTTATATTTACTTTATGCACTTAAAACAGTCTCCTTGGCCAACAGCCTGCTACCAGACAGCCAAATTCAGATTTTACCTCTCCCTGTCAATTTCAAATGAAGTCTGAAGTTAAATTATTTACTCTCCTTGCCTTCAATTGGCCTCAAGGAGGTTAAGATCTAGTTAAACACAATGTCCTGTAATAAAATCAAGAGAACACTACAGCTCTCATGGTGTTCCAGATTTGTATAGCACCACCTGAAGTCAAAGGACTCCACACAAAATGCAGAAATGTGAGTAGAGAATGCCTGTTGCAGGGATCTTGCCACCAAGAAAGGAGCCACATGCAAAAGGAAAGGGGAAACATGCAGAAATTATGACACTCTACAATCAGTTCTCACAGTTTAGAGGCAAAAGTCCATGCATTTGACATGGTTCTCAAAGCCAACCCTGGGACGACTTATATTGATTTAATAAATCAAGTTTTTCTTTGGAGGAAGGGTTCTAAAAAGTCAACTCCGTGACTCCCGAGCTGCCAAAAGGCATCTCCAAAATAATTTTTAGGCTTGGATGTTTACATCAACCACCTCGTGCTGTTGTCACTAGATTAGTGACAAGAGAGATCAGAACCCTAGTTCACGGAAATAAAGTCAATGCTTACACAAAGTTTGTAGAGAATTTTTCCAGCTCTGTGATACAGATAAGCAGCTGCCTCCCCATACTTTACTGAGAACATCTCTGCATGAGTACTCCCTGCTTGCTAGGTGATTTTTTTTGCAAAACAGCCTCATTAAAAAAAATAATTCACTTTCTTTGTATTTTAGACATCCGTACTTTGACTGGCAGAAGAGGAGAGTGAGGAAGTCACATTCCTTATGTACCACGGGCATTCTGCATTAAGATGCTGAGGTCATCTGCATGATTTTGAAGAAGAGCAGAACAGCAGTGGGGTAAGTCAGGCACTGGATTAAGAAACAGGGGTAAGTTAAAGTTAGTCAAGAACTGCCAAAGGCATTTAAATGAAACATAGACAAGTAAACATTACAAACAGGTAAGTTCCCTCGTGCCTCTAAGACGTAGCTGGAACAGCAGTAACAGGAGAACATTTCAGTGGTACTAGCAGAAGTCAGAAGCAGTGACTTCAACAGAGCCCAGAATGGTCCTGCACCACAGGCAGTGTCTGCAGGGTCCTGGCACTCTCCTTGCAAGTACTCGCCCTGACAAGAGGCAATCAAGGTCCCTGCAGTGCTCAAGGCAAAGCAACTAACACTGCCACAGGTGAAAGGCATATTCAGAAATCCACAGCAAGGAGACCACAGAATTAGGCCACCCAACTGATTCAAGCTGCAACCTGCTCAAAAATGTCAGTCTGACCCAGACAAGTTGCTCTTATCTGTCTCACAGGTGAAAGTAAACACCTGAGACAGTAGGATGCAATTTGATTGTGGCAGGGAAAAACAACTGCTTTAATGAACTCCATCAGGAGTAGGAGGTCTGTAACACCAAACACACAGAGATCCAGAACCTCCACAACAGCTGCTTGGAAAGTGGTACCAAGATCTAAACTCTACCTTTCCACCCACCACAGGCAGAACACTTGTACCATTTAACTGGGTGGATTAGGGCAACTCCTAACCTTCAACAAAAAAAATATAGACAACAATTAATTAAAAAAACCCAAAAAAACAACCAAACAGCCATTGTGAGAATTAAAACTTTTATTAGTGTATTCACATATTAGGCAAATGCAACACGCATGAAGCTTATCTCTTAAATTCACAAGTTCTACCAATACATTAGTCTACTGGTAAAACTAGCACAAACTGGTAACTGCTTTGCCAATTTCTGAAAGGTGTCTGGCCCATTTTCTCAAGGCTTGATTTTTTTGGTATTGCTTCTATGCCCTAGTCATTATGGCATAAAAATATCCATCACTATCATCAATTCAGTCAAGTGATTAAAAGCTGTAACACTGGCCACATTTTTGTTCTCGAAGCTAAGTTATCACTAGCTGTACTTACAAAGTACAGAACTAGTGTAATTGATGAAACAATGGAAAAAAACAGACAAAGGCAATCCTGCTACTGCCACAATAACAAAAGAATGACAGACAGCTAGATCACAAGATTGTTAGTAAGATGTGTATTTTTCAAGTCAGAATAACCCTTCTATACAGTTTCCCAACCCAGCCCCAACCCAGACTTATTTGTAGAATATATTTCAGAATATTTTTAATATGGTGCAGCTGTAGTGTCCAAGGGTTCACAATAACATGCACTGTCATGAAGAACCTGGAAGTCCTCCTTCGCTGGTCATACCTCAGCAACCACTATTCTAGAGGTTTTGCAGAAGCAACTACTTTTAATAACAAGGCCCATTATGACATAATGAATGCGTATGATCTGGTGTGTAAGTAAACTATAAAAGCGACTCAGATAAGAAATTTAAATTCTGTTACTGAAATATGTTAAGAAGCTGCATCTATTTAAAACCTAAACAAAAAGAGTCTAGCTTACCCCAGGAAATGATTTTTCAAGGTATACGGCTCCAAAAACTAAACCCCATTATTTTTAGTGACACATGAAAAAATGAAAAAAATACAGATGATAAGGGGTAACACTTATTCAATGAAAAAAAATACAGATGGTAAGGGGTAAGACTTATTCAATGAAAAAAAAAAAAAATACAGATGTAAGGGGTAAGCCAATAACCTTGTGCACTTAATCAAAAATCCAAAGCCATGGTAAATTCTCAGTCCATGAGAAAAACCACTCATTTCAATGATCCAAGGTACAAAAAAAGTCCCAAATTACATCACTGCCAGTAACACTGCTGGCAACAGATGCATCAACTCAGATGGGTATCAAAAAGTAGACTGCTAGTGTGATGGACACTCAGAATTTGTAATATGAATTCATTTTAGGCCCCATTAAGTATATAAAGTGTCTTAAGACTTCACAGATGAATCTCAAAACATTTCCTTCCCTTCCAATGGAGGGATTTTCTCTTTAAGAACGCAGCAAAAAATTCAGCTTTTCTATAAGGAAAGTCTTTTTATGTTTAGGACAACTTGAAAACCTGCTTATATTAAAAAAATATAAAAGAATAAGGGAGCAAAGTCTTGGAATTTTAAGAGATACCGGCCCCAATCAAAAACCAAAATGGCAGTTTATGGGAACTAAAATGTAGAACAGCACAATACTGTGATATTTGAGATTGTGATACATTATCTGTATATATATATACTTAGCTATTCATGTTATTGATAACCATTAGGACACTCAATTATATACCCAATAAAAAACACCATTAAAGAGTCTTTAGAACTGTCCCTTCTTTCTGAAGAAGGCTTTTCTATACACTAAATTTTCATCTAGTATCAGAGTATAGGAAACAGAATCCACAAGGTGCTTTAACTGATGAGACCTCAAGTGCTGTTTTTTCTTTTCTTTTTTTTTTCTTTTCCATTTTTTTTTTTTATTTTTAAAAAACCTTTTTAGATAGTAAACAGTTCATGGGGACCACACACAAATACTACGACAGACGAGCTGTTATATTAAGTCTGTTGACTGGACTCTATTTTTAGCCCACTGGTGAGAGAGGAGTTTTAGGACATGCTGGAGCAGCGAACTGAAGGGGAGCCCATCTGAGTCAATACTTTGTCCAGCCACTGTAGAGGCCCGTTCAGGTGAAGCTCAATCCAGCAAGGAGTGCTTGTTACCGTCTGCCGCCTAGAAAACAAAGAATAGGGAAAAGTCACTATATTGGGTTGGTGTCACCAGGTTTTGGTAGCAGGGGAGCTTCCGCCAGAAGCCTCCTCCATGTCTGGCAGAGGTATCCCTTTGGCAGCTCCAAAGATGGACGTGATGTTGGTCAAGGCTGGGCCAGCTAGGAATGGTGATGCCTCTGGGATAAAACATTTAAGAAAAAAAAAAAGAGGTTGTTGCCCAGTTTTAATTGTGGCCACAGAAGAGCAGTGTGAGAACATGTGAGAGGGACAACTCTGCAGACACCAAGGGCAGTGGAGAAGGAGGGGCAGGAGCTGCTCCAGGTGCCAGAGCTGAGATTCCCCTGCAGCCCATGGAGGACACAGGGATGCAGAGATGCACCTGCAGCCCCTGGAGGTGCCCACGCTGGAGCAGAGGGATGCCTGAGAGAGGCTGTGATCCCTCTGTGTGGAGAGGGGAACCCATGCTGGAGCAGCCTGTCCTTGAAGGACTGTACCCCATGGAAGAGTGCCCCATGATGCAGAAGTTGATGGGGAATTGTTGCCCATAGGATGGATTCACACTGGAGAAGTTCATGTAAAAGTGTCTCCTGTGACAGGGACCCCCACGATGGAGCAGGGGAAGGACTCCAAGTTCTCTTCCTGAGCAGTGACAGGAACAACATGTGAAGAACTGACCAAGACACACACTCCTACCTCCCCTTGCAGCTGGGGGAGAAGGTAGAGCTGGCAAGACAGGGAGGTGTTTTAATTCTCACTATCTTGCTCTGCTTGTGTTAGCAATAAATTCGTTCAATAACTCTGATCAAGCCTGTTTTTCCCATGATGGTATTAGGTGAGGGTCTCTCACGGTCCTTATCTCATGAACTTTTGCTCTGTTTTCTCTCCCCTGTCCAGCTGTGGAGGGGAGTGAGAACGATCCTCTGGTGGCTGCCTGGAATCCAGCCAGGGTCAACCCACTGCAGCCAGAAAGCAGGTTCAGCTGCCACAAAATTCTGCATCATGTGATTAAATATGTTTCTATCCATATCTAGTACACAGAGATAAAAAATCTGCAACCACTACCATAACTGTTACTGAACTTTTTCCAGGAAAAAAAAAAGCTCCAAAGCACTTCACATATATAAGACACATCAGTAATTATGTTTGTCCATAATACATCAAGGATATTTCACCTTGGAGAATAACAACACAAGTATTTCCTTCAAGTGCCACACCAAGAGCCTTACTTCTAAAAATAAATTCAGTGAAGGTTAAAGTGATGCAGAAGACTTCAGAAGTGAAGGCTGTCCAAGTGATGCAGTGTTCAGACCACAAACAACTGTGTGCCACTGTATCTCAACCTTTCAAGAGTCTGCATGCATAAGTGGATTTGAATTTTGTAGACTACTGAGAAATACGGAATAGCAATCCCTGGCTCTGCACTGTCACCATGGACAAACAGCACAACGTTGATGGTGATCATAAGCTCTGGCTTTTTGGAGCAAATGACATGATAAATGTACAAGGAAATCAGCAGATGTCGTCAGAAACACTATCAAAACATGGTGTGTGGTTATACTGTGCTAAGTGATGGTATCTCAAAGGAACGCCAAACTTTATCTCTGATTTCCTGTAATTTTACACTTCTACATGTGTTTTGAACATGCAACATCCTCACACAAACAACTGAAGTAGAAATCGTGTTCTGCTTCTCTGCTATACTAAGTTGCCTATAATTTTCCACAATAGAAGCCCTTATTTAAACATTATATAGAAAACTTCAGTAAAGCTGAACCATAAAGACAACCATAAAAGCTTCATTCTTTCTCTCATGTACCCTTTGTTTCTGAGACCTGTTGTTCAAAACCCTTCCTTCTCATCTCCAAAGTAAAGAAATCAGTATTGGACAAATCAAACTGCCTGAGAAATCCTATTTCACTGTATCCACTCCAGGCATGGGAGTTTTCCCTGACTAGACTGGCAAGACTCTGGTTGCTAAGCCAGTTTTTCCTAGTAATTCCAGCTGTCCCAAGATTCAAAGGAAGCAGATCAGTCAGACACAAACCTAGCTCCTTCATTTTTACTGTCAGCACTGCAGCCCTTTGCTATAAGGAAATCAGTTTATATAAACAGAGGAACTGGAAAGGCAGAGAGATTAAGACAGTGAAGACTGATTTCAAAAGTTTCACATTTTCTAGGAGCGGACAGCAGCTGGGGTCTGTGTTCTTTCAGCACTCTACCAGTTATATTAGTCCTGAATGCCTATGACAGAACAAAGTGATACAACAGAAAAACAAATCTAAACCACAGGAAATACAGTTCCATTTACTCTTGAATCCACTTCCAAAGAAGGAAGTTCATTGTTCCACCACTGTTAACTCCACTACAGTGTGTTTCACAACACACTTCCTCAAAATTTTACAACCGGTTCTGTTCAACAATCCTCACTTTGCACCAGGCTGGTAAAAATTGACAAAATAGTGACAGTCACTGAGCAACCATCTTAAAGCTAAAATCTTAGCTTCTTCAACCCACAGATTTCCAGTTCAAAGATCACTAATTACCTCTGCTGAACCTTCTTTAGAAGGTGATCCTGGACCATGAATAACATGAACATTTGACTGGTGATCTGAACTTCTACCATGCCAAATTTGGGCCAACAAGTAACAAACCAAAAATCTTTGTTAGGTATTTTGTCTACCAAGCCTATAAAACGTATCACCTTGCCATACCTGCACATTTATGCACATATGCCTAAAATGCAAGTAATGCTTTGCCTTTGCCTAAGCCTGTTCTATGAGAAATGTTTTCTTGGCATAATAATGAAGCACATAATAATGAAGACGTTTTAACAAGAGTGATGGGGTTTACAGTGTTTCCTAGTCCATTTTGACAAGTCAGACTACATTAATTTAAATTCAAGGTTGTGTCATTAGTGCCACCTCTTCTTGCTCTAATCCCAACTGCAGCATATTTACAAGCTTTGTGTATCAGTAATTTATTAGCATCATCTTAAAGAGAGGTGCAAAGAAATTAGTTCAGCATGAGTCAGTAACCAGTTTTTGTGCTATTTTGGCAATGCTACAACTGCAGCTTTTTCAATCCTATGGTCTACAAACAGCTTATAGATCAACCACCAGCATTCTCCCCACTCAGAAGTAACTTTAACAAAAGCCTCCCCACAGTTTTAAATGAGCACTTACACTGCTTACTTCAAGGTGCCTCTACATAATCTGACTGATTAAGCCTTTCTTCTGCTCAGATTTGAATGTTGTATTTAATTATGCCTAAGTGTATACATACTCCTTCAGAGCCAAATCCAATAGCTCTTTAAACCTGAGCCAGATTTTTTCTTGTGTATCTCTTCCTAACAAAGAGGTACCAATTTATTCCATTACTCAAATTTCTCATTAGACTATTACAAAATTGGCTTCATTTAGCTGAGAAACCTCCCCCACATTCTGACACTGCTATTTACATGTATGTATTTCAAGAGTAGGTAAAGGAATCAACCCAAGAGGAGCCTACATATCATTATTCAACTTCACAAATGGTATAGCTTTAAAAAAAATCATTATGTATTGCATTAGGGTATTGACATGTCAGACTTCATTCTTTCAGTGGACAATTTCTAGAGAGGTTTATGAAATTTGTTTAAAACCACAGCACTAGCTCTCCAAAATAATGAAATCTTTAAAACTGCTCAGTTAGAAGTCAATTCCTCCTCTTCTTGAATTTCCATACTACATTGAAAACAGGCATTGTCCTCAACTAAAGCTTTTCATTTGTGTTAATAGAGAACACAATTGGAATCTATTCAAAAGCAGATAGAATGCTATTTTTTCCACTCCAAGAACTGTTTTTAGAAGTTTTACTACATAAACAGAGTCCTCTTACTCTTTCTTCCAAAGCTTTTTCCACTGCCAGTTCCAAAATACTTGCCATCCCTTAGCTCTCCAGCTATTTCATTCTGCAAGATGCACTGCAAATCTCTCCACTGGGTACCATCCTGAACCACAGCCTCAGGAACTCATGCTAGATGCAGAACAGGACAGAGACCAGAATGACTGCAAGTCTAACAAACAGCAAATAATCTCACAGCACCAACTGGAAACTCCAAGATGATGTTGCAGATTTCACCACAACATGCAAGCCAGCAGGGCTGAGCAAGGGAACGGAACTTTGACAACATTCCTTGCTCAACAGTTGGCTTCAATGCAACACTAGGAACAGTTTATGGACTTTGTAACTTAGTAGTTCCATAGCTGAAGGAAAAAAAGGAAAATATGGGTTCAATTTTCAGGAAGAATGTCCACAATAGCAGCAAGAAGTGTGTATGAATGGCTTTCAAGCCAGACAGAAATGGTATACTAGTGAAAGAACAAAAAACTATTAATTCTATATTTAAGAACAAAGGGTTTTCTTTTCTTACCTGTATTCAGCCCCCCATCCTTTAACAAAGCTCATTCTTATGGTACACATTCTAGTAAGCTGATAAACTGCTTCAAAGCCCTGATTCACAGATTGAGCCAGAAGAGCAGCAAATTCTTGGTTATTAAAGATTTTTAGATTGCATCCTATAAAGAAGTCAAAAAAGTACAGTCAGTGAATACACTTGCGTCTGCTACACAGAAGCCTGAATCTATGAAGGTATTACAAAAAAAGGGAAGTAAATGTCATTTAGTGAATACCTCCATTGGGTATTTTCACACGAGACCTTTGGTAGGATACCAACCTGGAGGAATTTTGCACACAGTTGCAGGATGCCAGCCGTATCTTTGATTACAGTTGGGGCTCTGAACGAAGATCGCGCTATCACTCAGGCACTCGGCAAAAACTTCTCCGCCAATGTAATACAGACGCACTCCCCTGCCTGCAGTAAAATCCAAAGGAACTCTTGTTATGGTATGACACAAGCAGATTAGGGAACAAGGGAGTTTATTTTTCAGAGAAGGCCAAGGTTTTTCTTTACAACAGAAACAGAAATCAATTATCTACAGGACCTCACTGCTGTGCTGACAGCTGTAGCAGGAGCAGAACACAATTAAATTGCGTTTTTCTCTCACGAATGCACAATATAGGAAGGAAAAGCAGAATAATATTTGGTCAAAAGTGAAAGAGCCTTTTCCAGCCATATAATGGCTTGTAACCAAATCCAAGCTCAGAAGCAGTGTTCATAAAAACAGAATTATAACTTGTGCCAATATTAAAGCATTGTATGTGAAGCAGCACAGGCCACTATGGTCAAAAGAGAAAACACAAGATCACCACTGCAACACTCTCTGCTTGCATGCACCCACACTATTTCACAACCCACTGCATACCCTGTACTGCTTTAACAAAAACAGTATGACTTCATTTAGCCCTATTAAAAAAAAAAAAATCTGTGAAAAAAACCCTCTATTGTCCACCTTTAAATTGTTATTTTGTTCTTTTCTCTGAGTGGAAAACAAATCTGCGTGGTTTATTTCTAGCAGAAATTAAATAATGTGCACTTTATCTCCCAGAGAGAACTATTTATAATTAACAGCTACTTTATAGGTGATAGTTTCCATTCACCTTTTTTGTGACAAAAATTTTTCTTACAAAATGTGAACTCCTCTATTAAAGAGTAAGGGCTCATGAGATTTTTGTTTTTCCTCATCATTGATCATTTTGAACAGTCAGCAGAGGCACAGCCTGGGTTTCCACACATCTAAAATTTCATCAGACAAGCATTTGGATTTGACATTTGGACTTGGCATAAAAGGAGTTGGTTCTACAGAAGAGGCTTAAATTTCATTGCAAGTGAAAACAACAACCAAAGTATCTTGTAAATGTTGCTAATAAAAGTATCCAGGAAAAAAAAAAACCAACAAAGAAGGTAGTTTACTGAAGAACCCAAAGTCAGACACTGCATTGTGGACAACAATATTCTTGACTAATCACTACAAAGACAATCTTAATCACACCAAAACAATGGGATCTCAATAGCAACTTTTCCCATTTTGGAAAAGAATTCAGAATTTCATCCTATCAAGGTCCATTCTGCATTTTTATTAACTACAGTAAATTAAGCAAGATGGGAATATTTTGCAAATAAAGCTTGAATTTCAATTACAAGCAACTTTGAATATAAATGCTGCCCAGGGCAGAGTGGCCCACTGAGGAGCCTGGGGGCCATGAACCTGTCCCCTAGGATGCATTTGTGCACAAATTTGGTCCATAATTTTCCATAAGGCAAGAACAGCAATGTGAGCTACAGGACTGCCACACAGTAGAGTGGCTCCTCCTGTGCTGCCCTCAGTGCAACAGCTGTGTGACTGCAGCTGGCACCAGCTCTGGGGCTACTGAGTGAGGAAAGGCAGCTCCTTTCAGCTCATCACTACATCTCCTCCCAGTTCAAGCTAGTGGCAGAGGCTGCTACATTTCTCCCTAATTTCAGAAGGAGTAACTCTGTGTCTTTCCACTTCTGTTCTCAGCCAGAGAGACCAAACAATCCATGACAAGCCCTGAGAGATAGGGCTGATGGCTGGCTGCACAAAGGTGAAAGGAACCCAATACACATCCTACCTAGGTCATTCCAGATAATTTAACCAACAAAATGAAATTAAATAGTTAAAAGATCAGAGATCTTTACCTATATGTCGCCTTGTCATTTCCACTGTAGCATTTCTGTTTACATTGGAAAGCAGACCTAGACAAAATCGCTCTGAATTTGATGGATCTGTAAAGCCATCTACAGTCAGGGAAGGCTGAGACGCATGGAAGGTTTCTCCCACTCTTTGATTCAATTCATAATATGCTATTGAACACCAAAACGCAGGCTCCGAGTAAGTAACTGGTTGCAAGTCTAAAAAAAAATTTTAAAAACCAAGCTTAACACAAATTTTGAGGCTGAAAGTAGATCGATCTACTCTGCTATTTGTCTCTCCTAGAAATGACAGCAGTAGTCTCCTCAGAGTACTCACACTATATTTTGCTTGCTGTCCTTTTTACCTACTTCAGTAAACAGAATGGAATTCAATCTTCCACACAAGGGAAGGAGGAGGGGAAGAAAGGGTGATCTAATCTGACCACAGCTCATTTAGTTCAGTACTTGCATTTTGCTCGGCAAAATGATTAAGCTAATGGTGCTCTGAGCACCAGACTTTGAGACATTCCTGTTGCCTTTTCTGTAGCTTGCAAGCATATTGGCAGCATTAAAGAAAACATTAAACTATCAAACACTGAACAACAAAATGAAAAAAAAAATAATACAAAAAACCACATTCTCTTGTATTATACTGTCTCTTTAGATAAAAGATAGTTCTAGGCTACTTTATTGTCCCTTACTAAAGTATCTTCCCTGTGTATCCTCAGGTTTTTACTTCATTGCTTCCCCTTTTTACCTACCCTAATTACTTACTCAGCGTTCTGCATTTTCCTGTCACATCCTGTCACCATTCCTTAAACAAACCCATGGCAATCTGATCTTCCTGAGGCACTTACACAGACACACAGCAATAGCACTGGATCAAAGCAGGTGGGCTACTAATGTGGGAGCAACAACTGTGCTGTGATTACAGGTGAAACAGTACATGAGAAGAGCAGCAGAACACACACACAAGGAAGACAGCAAGTCTGGGCAGCATTACAGACAGGCAAACATCTTTTAAACTATTCATTTTATAAATGCTATTCCTGCACACACAAATATATCACTCTCCTTGCTACAAGCTCAACAAGTACAGAAATACAGTAATTGTTAACAAGTGATTAACCCAGCCCCATTACATTTAACACCAGGAAGCCAACCCAACAGTCACCTCTTAATATAGCTCTTAATTTCTTATAGTGCATTTTCACTTTTAAAGTAATTACATATAATGAAGAGTCACTACAAATGAAGAAATAATTGTAAGTATTTCCAGCTTACCCAGGCTATGATTAACTGGAGAGAGAGTACTAGGAGACAGCTCTGCTGGAGATCCTGTTGAAGCAAGACAGACAGGTTTCAGAGCAAATGGTTTTTGTTATTTCAGATCAGTAAGCGTAACCATTATCTAAATCAGGTTTACACTGAAGTTTTTCAGAGTAAGAAACCTCAGTTTTCTGGAATATCACACACTTACTCTGAATTATGATTTCATTCAATTTTCCAGACTTCTGGATACCCACCCCTCCTTGTAAAGATTCAATTAACTTAGCGTTGTATTTGGCAGACCTCTGCCACTTCGTGCACACTCTCAACGTTATTTATGCACTTCTCCAGTGAGAAGGTAGTGACTTCCCAAATTCACTAAAAAAGCAGATAAGAAAGAGTGGATAAGACAAGCAAACACATTGTCTTTGGTTCTCAAAGGAAAACTTTTATCTTGGAAAAAACCTTCCAGTATCTGAAGGGAGCCTTCAAGAAAGTTGGAAAGGGACTGTTTACAAGAGCAGGTAGTGAGAGGACAAGAGGGAAAGGCTTCAAACTGAAAGAGGAGAGATTTAGATTAGATATTGGGAAAAAAATCTTTATGTTGAGGATGGTGAGGCCCTGGCACAGGTTTCCCAGAGAAGCTGTGGCTGCTCCATACCTGGAAGTGTCCAAGGCCAGGCTGGACAGTGCGGGGAGCAACCTGGGGTAGTGGAAGGTGTCCCTGGTGGAAAGAGACGGTCTCTAAGGTCCCTTTTATCCCAAACCATTCTATAATTTATGATTCTATGATCGCCAGAAAAGAGCAAGCTAGATTTCCTCATTTGAGGAAGTATCTTTCCCAGAAGGAGGAATTTAAAAACTCAGAAAAACATGAACCCTCCAACAGTTTGCACACAAGGTGGCAAAATACAGAAAGGCTTTCACAGAAACATTCCTACAGTGACTGCTGATGTCAGGCTGTTTTAATTAAGGTATTTATTGTCACACAGTGAGAAAATATTGAGGTTCTTACAGAAACTGGTGCAGCTGATTACAACTTACTGAAAATGGTTGCTAACATTAGCTAACCAAGCACACTTAAGGCTGCCAACACACAGCAGGAGGTTCTTGGCCAGCACATTAACCATGCTTTGTCCAAATCTAAGGTCAACCACATTATCTAGAAACCCTTACATAAAAGGGCAGAAATGCTGCTACCTTTGCCACAAAGTCTTCCACACAAGAATTAATTGAAATATGGCAGAAGTGGTAAGTTTGTCAGAGTTAGAGACAGGTTCTCAGAACACAGATTGTCTGTAACTTGTTAAGGCCAACAGACATTGTGCTTCAATGAACCCGTTTACTGGGTAATGGTTGAAAGCAATTAGCTATTAAAATCTATTTTAAGGGTTTCTGGTGAAGTCTTAATTAGACTTGCATACTTCTGTTACAGAACAAACGTAATATACTTAATATGTCACAGAATGTTTTAAAAGCATTTCCCTGGCAAAAATTGTTTTGTTCATTAAAGACTGAAAGTGGTATTTTAGGCAGAAAACACCATGTTTTAAAGAGGAAAACTGCCACCATCTTTTGGGCTCAATTCATGCTTCTATGCAGAGGTATCACAGCTAGTAATACAAAACCTTGAAAGTAATGAAAAATAAATGCTACCTGTATCCATGCTTTGGTTCAGCTGCTGGTCACTTGTTTCTCCATCTTCACTGATATATCCTGGAGGAGGTGTTTCTATAAAAAAAAAAAAGAAAAATCCACTGATTTGTGAAATGACTAGGGAGCCTGCTCTAAGATCTAATTCTTGTGCATTTTGTCATGACATCTTCATGAGCTCTGTAACACCTGAACACTGAATCTGAATGTCATTTTGCTGTCCCTTTTTCCTTCAAGTAGGACTTCAAATATGTTACCTGCCTTATTGCTACGTATCTTCTTTTGTATGTCAGTCAATTGCTCAAATATGTTATATAAATACCAGAATCCTTGTTTGTTCAATTTAAGACAAGATGCTGTCACTACAATGAGTAACAATTTTGCAATTGTGATCAACAGCTTTCATATTTAGTAGAATTACAAATGAAAAAAACCATCTGCTGATTTCCACCAAAAAAAAATGTGAGCTGTCTTTATGTAGGATAACCATCAGGTCAAATACCCTCCCACACCTTACTGAAGTTGTTAGATTTAAAGGTTGTTTTTCAGCTCAGTGCCCAAATACATATTTCTTCAATACACAACGGTTGATTTGACTCATTTATAACTATATTAACTTAGAACACTGCACAAGTTCTATTATAATTACTACTAACACATCTAAGCTCTATTAAAACTATAATCTATTCTTTTAACTAGCTTTCTTTAATGACAGAGTTTCACAGACCAAAGTAAATTCAGTACCAACTTTGAAGCGTTCTGATACCAGAAACTGTGTCGAATTCCTCAGAAATATCTTCAAAACACAGGAGTGTATGCATGTTCCTCTTCTCCATTCAAAATGTTCTTTTGTAATCCAGATAACGAGTTAAACAACTGCCTTTCAGGAAATAATTTTCTTTGAACTGGGCATATGTCTTTTCCTACATATTAAAGGCAAAACCTGTGTTTTTTTTAGTGAAGGTGTTTGAAGCTAACTATCTCTACAATCACCTTAGATTTGTCTCTGAAACTTCCAGGGGTTAAACACCTTTAATTACATTATTACCAAATAGCAGAAATTTAAAGATAAAGCTTTTTGACTTAAGAAATAAAATTATAACAAGCATCATGTCTGAGATGTACTGCAATATTGTGAGATCAGAGGAAAACCAGTGAGAGGAAACTAGATTAAGTCAGTTGATTAAATTAAAATGAACTGGGAGAATTTTATCTTTGATTCATTCTGTGTGCTAAATATAGATGTGACAGAATTCAAGTGAGAATTTAAAAGGACGATTAAGGGAAATCTTCACTAGTAAGAAATAAGATAACAAAAATCATACCCATTTTGAAAATTTTTACAGCATCCATTGCAATAAAGGGAACTCCACCCTTCTCCAAATCCTTAGCTATAGTTAAGCCCACAGCTGTGGCAAAATGTCTGTACACACTTCCAATCCAACCCATGACTCCTGTTTCCAGTTGCTAATCTAGGCTCTTTGGCACAAATTATTTTCCATGTCTAGTCTCTGCCTGAACAGAGAAAATTTACTCCACCTAGTACTGTTAATAGTTTAGGGTCAGAGGTTGAGCACCACACAGCTGGAAATGAACATTCAGGTGAGGCACTAAAAATTGGTAGTAGAGCTTGAGTGCTGCCAGAAGTGTGGGCGATGCAGTTCAGCCCATCCAGAACCTGAACTGGAACACGCAGCTCCCAAAGGCCACCCGGCACCTTCATGACCACCAAGCTCTCTTTCAGATCAAGTACTGAGGCAGGACTGAGGTATAAAGCTTCCAAATGTGAGCCTGCCCTACCACTGAAGAAAATGGTTCTCAGATGAAGGCTCTCTCAAGGCACACAAGGCTTATCAGAACCCAAACAAGCATTCCAGATTAAGCCAGCAAGGTCTAATAAATTAAGATATCACGATATGAGCACAGGAGGACGCTGTTAGTGACAAAGAGGAGGAGGTGTGGTAACCTGCATAAACATTTGAAGATCATGTGAATTCCTAAAATCACCTTGAGCAAACTTCCTGCAAATAACTAGTTTAGCTCATTTCCACAGCACTGGATTTGGAGAAGGTGGTTTTCCAGTAAGCTATTTGCAAATGTTATCAAAAGCCCTCAGTGTGAGTCAAGAAAGTATACACAAGTTAAGAAAGCAACACCAACTTCTAGCGCCTTAAACTGCTCTATAAATGTGGCAACAGATGTGGCTAAAATTAAAAAGAAAGGTTAAATTAATTGATTGTTTAATGCCATTTCCATTCTTGGATATATTTAAAGAAATCACAAGCAACATTCTGCTTAAGACCTGTAGGTACAATTTGTACATTGCACATATTGGAGTTTTGGGGCAGTCATCTCATTCTGTCAGAGACTCCAGATGTGAATTTTCAGCTTGTTTGTAACATGAATGCATTAAACATTTATGAGCAAACCTCAGCTTTACTTGGTTTTACACTCCAGGCGACTTCCTGAAGAGATAGGAAACAGGAAGTTGGGGCAGAAAAAAAAAGGTCACTGATTTTATATTTCAATGAGGGTAACAGGGTATTGGGTGCAGCAGATTAGCATTGTTGTTTGCTCTGTGGTGGAAAAAAAGGGGCAAAGAGGGGGAGGAGAAATTCTTTAACAGTTCAATATTGTTAAGTTGTTCTTTCATACTAAAAAGACAAAACAATAGGCATACAATAGTAACAAAAAGCTAAAGCAGACCACTGTTGAGGTGAACTACAGATCAAGACACTTTAAGTCACTTCTTTGCAACTTAAAATTTTTTCTCCACATATTACATACTATGAGATTGAGCATAAGTTTATTACTCAACCTCCAATGCACAGCATTTGGCAACCCCTGTATGTTTGTGAAAGAGGATTAAGGCATAAGGTGAAGATCTACTTTGCACTTATTAGCATTCTGAATCTCAAATAAGCTACTGAAACCAAGAAAGCTATTGTGAAATGACAGCAGTATGGTTTCATGCATAATCATGTTCTGCAAACAACAATGTTTAGGTATTTCCACTGGAATTAATACACAAAATCAACTAAATCTAATTTGGTGGTGAATAGTTCAATTAATTTGATCACTTACAAGGATGAAATGACCATCTTTGTTCCAGTGGTACAGTGTCAGAACACGCTGTCTACAGTGGGAGTTAAGAAAATACCTGGTATGTAATTGCTCTGTGGTTCAATCCCAGCTGGAAAGTTAGTGTTCTCAGGAATGGAATGGGTATAGTCATCCAGAGGTGGCAGCTCCGTTAGGATCTCAGTGTGCCGCGGCACAAGCACGGGAGGCAAGACTGGAAAGGCAAAATTCAAAAATCATTGGTAATCAAAATACAAGAGTATGTGAGCTGAAATTGAAAAAATAAATCTAAAACATCTATAAGTTTCTTCAGATGTTTTGAAATCTTCTGAAACTTAGCACTGCTAATAATACATTTGCACAGCTAGTTACTGGAAGAGATGGGATTCCTGAGGTGCTTTAAGTAAGACTATTCCACATCAGGAAAGGTAAATCAATTTTTTTGTCTTATTCAATCTGAATTGCACCTGGCCAACTGGCAACTGCTAGCAGTCCTGTAAGTGTTTATAAACACATTTGTAAAGATCTTTCAGTGTCTTTACTATTAAAAACTTTCAGGAATATGATCTCAAAAAGAATCTTCTACTTCTATCAAGAGAGGACATCACTTTTCTCTTATTTTTCATTTAAAACATTATGCTGAAAAAACACAAACAGATGCTGTCACAGAAAGTCAGAAGCAGTTCTCCTACCTGGTGTCTCCACTCTCTGGTAGTGGTAAGGGTTTACACATACTTCATCCTTTTTAAGATTAAAAGCATATTCACAGTTTTCAATTGCCTTAAGTTCATGGTGGCTGTGAAGGTCTGGCCAGCGCCAGAGGCGGCAGTAAATGACATGTGGCAGTCCCTTGCGGTGAGACACCTGCAGACGGCCATCGAGAGATCTGCAGGGGAAAGACGTTGAGAAGCATTTACAGACTGCCTCGATCACTCCAGAAACAGAGTACACACACGGGCAGCTCATTCTCAGCATTCAGTGCGTTGACTCTGCTAGTGACATTTATACTCTAGTTAAAAGGCTTCAAATGCAATGAAAATGATCGTATCAAGCAATGTCAACTCATTTTTGAACTGCTCAAATTAATGCCAGTGAATTTAGAGTTCATTAAAAGCCACTTACATCCAACCAAGTATTTAGAATGATTGCTTCATATAATTTTTTTTTAAATGCAGAAGACAGTTGTTAAAAATAAAATCACACACTTAAATGGTCCCTTCCACTGCTAAAGGCACCTCAAGGCTTTGCTGTGGCATGGATGCTTTATGGTTTTAAGCATAAGAACTCCCACAGGACTGCAAATAAGCCTATAAGCAGTCAGCTGCCCAAGTGATCCACATGGCAGTATAACTGCAATGCAAAAAACATGAATGCACATCTTGTAAGGGCTCTACAGTTTATCTTCTTCACTTCATCTGCCTTGCTACCAGCTGAAAATGTTTTGCTAGTTTTAAGACAGACTGCATATGCTTACACAAATGCAGATGTTTATGATTGTTATGGGATGGGAGACAAACCTCAATACACAAATCAAGTAATGTGACATGAAAAAATAAAGACCCTGTTTAGAATTTGCCCACCATTAACTACTGAAGAATTTACAAACAATTCTTTAGTAGCTCATATCAGAGCCAATTAGCATGATTTAACTGAAAGCTTGTGGCATACAAAGCAGTTTAAACACTTTGCAAAATCAGGTCTAAAGAATTACGTTTTCCAACTTTATTAATATAAATACCAAATCACATTAGAGCTTGCATTTAACAAGTCTTCCCATTCTTTCAATAGCACTGGCATGAAAAACGAATAACTGTAGAATTAAGAGTTTCATTGGTCAAAACATCAGCTGTGAACACACTGATTTCTACAGTGGCAAGGAAAAACTTCAAAATGCTGTACTATGAGAGGCCTAGGAATCATTGTAGTCTATTTTATAGCTAAAGCATCCCATTACAGACCCTCCAAAGCCAATCCCTCCCACAAGATTTTTATGATGCGAGAGAGGGCAGAATATTCACCTGGTTTGTTCAGAGAAGCTGTAAAGGCCTGTTGTATCCCACTGATCTATCGTGTTTGGTGTACTCAGTCCCCAAATTTCAGAGCAAGTGCTGTGCATAAATTGAAAACAAAAACAAAAAATTGATATGAATATGGAACATGGTTATTCAAAACACCATGATGTCAAACATGGAAAAATGTACAGAATACTTCCTTTCACATAGAAGATAGAGCACTGTTAGACTGGCATTTAAACTGACATCTCATGCTATATTTTCTATATGAAGGAGGCTATCAAAATGGAACAAGTGATTCAAGGTAAATGATAAATGTTTTTAAAGGTGAACAAGTTCTCAGGTTTTCAGTACTTGATACAGTTGCAATGTTCCTTAAAACAGGCAAAACTTCCTCAGCCTAGTTCTTTACAAAATTCAATTTTAAAAGGTATTTTCTGGGTTGGGTTTGGTGTTTTTTTTGTTTTTGTTTGTTTCTAAACATAAACTGCCCTAAGACTTCAAAAGCCATGTACATCCAAAACCAAACATCACAATCTAAAGTTCAAGTACCACCACTACAGCATTAATCTCATTTTCCATGCACACACTAATTTTCTACTATTCCAAAAACCAGAAATTTAAACTCTGAAGAAAAACACATTATAGCAGATATTTAACTATTTTTTGTACTCTCCTTGATTAAACAGCTAAATATTCTTTCACACAAATATGCAAAACAGAATGTACAGTGTAGTACCTTAAGATTCAACTATCACGTAACAACTTCAATTGCTAAATCAAGCAGGGGAAAAGGAAAGACGTCTAAGCCTTTAACAAACTGGTTCAAGGAACGGATCACAATGGGAAAGATAAAGCTACATTCAGTCATAGACACAAGCTTAAGCAGAGGCAGATTTAAATAAAGCAAGAAAACCGCATAGGATTGTGAACAGGCAGACTTTCAGAAGCATAAATGAAGCTCAGTTCTATAACATACTTGCTCAGTGACCACTAAACAGAATAGTGAAAACAGACAATTTATTTTATATAAGTAACATAGAACTAAACCTTGCACCTCAGAAATGAAGAGAATTTGGTTCACAAGCAACTTGAATCTCTGCTTCCTAATTATGCAGCCTGAAGTTTGGCTGGCTGCTACATTGCCTTTAAAATTAACAGCCTCTGAAAAGTTGCAGCAGGAAGAATCAAAGGTCACCAAACTTCTGATTTTAAATATAAGTGTTGACTGAATTTTAAATTACCAAGTTTAGCCAATAGACTCAAGTTTGGATTGAGTGCTTAAGAAAAGTGAGGTTGCTGTTTTTATTTCTTCTCATTACACGGGAAAAATTCATTAGTGTTACAAAACAAAAGAGCAGACAGCACATCACTGGACTTGAAACCACTTTCAGGACTGACAACCACCTCAATTCCACATTGACTTTTTAATAAAACCTAAGTGTTGGCAGCTGGTGAAGGCAATGAATGGGTCTTGCTTCCTTCTTGCCTCTACCACACCTCAATTCTAATGCCATCCCAGTGAGGCTGAAATGTGCATGCATGTGAGAAGCAACCCAAACCAATAAACCCAGTCTGACCTGAGAACCAACATGGCTGAAAATACATGTTTCAAATTACTTTTCAGTCAAATCACTTCCATTCACTGTAGCTATATGAACACTACAAAGAAGGAGTATGTAACTGTGGGTGGAAATGACTTGCTTTTATCACAAATAAATATATTAAATAAAATAAGGCCTTTTGATTTATTACTGATTATAGGTACAAGTAAAATCTTGTACTAGATGACTTTGCCTAGTAGAGAGCAGCAGAGAGTCAGAGATGAAGGCCCATTCTATGGCACAGATCCTGCTCTTCAGAAAAGCCAACCATCCTGAACAAGCTGCATCCACATTAGACTCAAGCAGCATCACAGCTCTCCAGAAGGAGTGGGCAAAGAGGGATCCTGCCCACGGCTGCATCAGCAGGGCCTGCAGCCTCTCTCTTCCACATTCCTAAGATGTGGTCAGAACTGTGGGCTGCCAGAAGCTTCGCAATGATTGAAGTAGTTGCCCTGAAGACACACGGGCAGCCTGTGGGACACCAGGGAGCATCTCTGCTTTGTACTGTGTCCTTAAATACACACCACGACTGCTCGTAAGATAGAGCATCCTGTACATGCAATTAGAAGAAGAATCAGCAGACACAAAGCCTGCTGCATATTAATTGACACAGTGAGCTCTGACAGCTCACTACCTTTGAGCACTGGATCCTTCATACAAAGCAGTGCTCCAAAGCTGATGCTGTCACACAGATTACACATTCCCAAAATCATGGGGTGCATCACTGGTGGAAGCATGACATGCCATGCATTTGGTTCACAAGGCTTTTGATACAGCACATGCAAAAGTAATATTTCATAGCCCTTAACAAAACAAGATGAGCATGAACAGTACTTTATATTGCTAACCTCTTCTCTCTATAAATATTCAAAGCTGACAGCATATTCCACAACCTACAGAAAGACAAACAGTATCCTGAAGCGGACTGTGTGACAGAGCCACAGCTTGGAATGAAGCTCAAAGCACCATGGAGGGTGGCCAGCCAAGGCCAGGAGGCACAGGAAAGTCATCAGTCAAAGCAGCAAAACTGCTCCAAAGTCATTGGTTTACATGACACGCTATCTTCTGGGATGCATATCTCCTTAGAGCTGGGATTAGTATTAGTGTTTTATTGTTTCATCTACATCATGACTATACTTAAACTCCAATAATGCACAATCAAACACAGAAGAAAGAGCCTGCAGGAAATTATTCCATATGAGCAGTGAAGTCAGCTCAACAAAGCTTTTACTGTTTGCTGGTAGAAACGTCTGAAGAAATAAAGAGGTTTCTCTACTTCCTGCTGACATAAAAGATCCATTGCCTACAAGGTGCAAGACCGTCCCCTCCCCACGTCACCCAACCAATAAATCAAGACTCTTAAAATTCACACACACGCACACCAGATCAAAACTAAATTCCTCAGAACCCTAAAATCCACACTTCATACACAGTACTTCCATGAAAGACCACAGTATGTTCATTCATACACAAGTCATCACCTGACAGAGGGCAGGCATGTCTACTCATCCCTGAAAGGTGGTGCTAAAAGGTGACTGAATTCTGAAATATGTTTTAACCAGCACTAAAACCAGCTGAAAGTAAGACAGGAGGTACAGATTTTTAGTAGTGCAAAAATACTGCCTCATAATAAACAGGAATCACTCACTCCTAAATCTACCTTTCTTGAGGCATCCAAAATCCTGTGTGATGCAAAGAGTCCCTTCCATGCCTTAGTTCATAAAGATTTCAGGAGAATAAAGTACTACCATCTGTACTCTTAAGTGAAGCCTTGTCTGGACATATTCCCAGGCCCTGGAACACGATCACGTATGCTAGAAAGCAGCTAGGACATTCCCCAGCACCAGGCTGTGCCAATTACTGTTCTCCCACACAATTCCCAGGTTTGTGAGTCTTGCAGCACTGGGACCCGCTCACACTGGACAATTCAGATGCAGCTCCACTGCTCTGCTAACTAAGGCTTGAAGAGAATGGACAAAGCAGTCCTGAGCCAGTTGGACAGTGCCTGGGAATGTTCCCAGGCACGTTTAATTTATTAGGAGGGAGGCAGCCAAAATGTATCACCGTTTCACCTTCGGTAACCACTCAAGCTGAAGCCTGCAAGCCTGGAAACACACTTCAGGCTTTGTATTTTACCAAACAAGGGGGTCTGGTTTTGAACTCGCTGTACACTGTTATCACTGGTAAGCCACCATCATTTTCAAAATGTAATTTGTCTTCCATGTTGCTGTATCTAAATCTTTTCTGTGCAGACTGTTCAAATATACTCCAAAACACAAGTTCAAAGCTAATGTACTTCCTCTCTCCTGGATGCTTTCATTCCAAAGAGTATTTTCACTGCTGTTCTCTAAACAATTTGTTGACAGAAAGAAGTCAACATGTGGTCAACAATACAAAAGCCAGTTTTTTATCTTTTCAACACTTTCCAACAGTAGCTCCCAACAGCAAATCACCATGGCCTTTAACACTCCATGCTTGAAGAGCAGATTGTTACTTCTGCAGATCCCACAAGTAAGTGAATTTATTGTAAGGAACTCCAGGGATATAAAGCACCAATTTGGCGTAGTTTCCTGGGTGATGTGGAGATCTAAAAAGAGAAAACTATTTCCTAGTGAAAGGAGAAAAGCTGAAAAACTATTTGCAAGGACTAAGAACTGCTCTTTAAGACCCAGGTACTTTGAGGGAAAAGTCCAAATCTAGTAGGTATGTGGTTAAGCTGCTACACACTAAACTTGAAACAGCTGGGGTTTGGGAATCTTTAGGACTGACCAGAGGAATGATATGATAAAGAAAGGATCAGACAAGTTTATACATGGTGGAATCAAAGTCAGAATCTTTCCCTGAATGGAAAGGGTTGTAAGAGCTGGTGTTTAAACTTTTTTATCTGCTTATGAGGAGCATCATCTCATATGATACTGTGCATTTCTGGCAAGAAGACTCTTTAATGTGGCTATCAGCATGCAACAGTACACAGTATGCCTTCACTTCTTCCATTTCATCATTTCCTTTAACAGGAAAATCTGAGTTCCAAAAAACCTGTACTCTGGGCAAGAAATTACCTACACAGCAATGAGCTGTAGCAAGGCTTCACAATTTTCAGCCAAAACGCCAAAACTAACTGTCTTTATTCAGTAAGACAGAAAACACTGACATACACAAGAAAAATATGGACACAAGAAAACCCCAACTACTGAAGATAATCTGAAAGTATTTGTATTGCCTTATCTGCATGGCACAGATGATGTTCCCAGCCATTACTCCACTACCTTAGTGGAACAACAGCTAACTGTAAGTCTGCTACAAGAACTGGACTATCAAGTCCTGGAAATGCAGATCAATTATTGATCTGCCCATGACAAGTGAACATGGACAAAGCACAGTTTGTGCTACACTCATAAGTAAGCAATAAAATTGCTTTAATGTAGTATATTTCTACCAGAGGAATAATGTCCCTATCAAAATCTATAACAAAAAAAAAACCAACTTATTTATTTGAAATGAAATAGTTTAATGAAATAGTTTAAAGAAATACTGATCCTCCTGAGTCCAAAAATACACATGGATCTTCAGTTCCATCAACTGGAACACATCGCCCAAAACAAAGTTCTTGTATTTGATCTGATTAGGTGGTAAAGGACACTCTCCTAAAGTGCAGGAGAACACTGAACAGGATAAGGTGACCTGTGACAGCACAACCTCATCTCAGTGAATACAGAAAGACATTTGCATCTTGGCTTGCGGCTGCAGTAATTCTAAACTCGAAACATCAGCAGTTGGAGATGTATATACACAGATCAATCCACAATCCCGTCACTCGTGTCCAGATGCCAACTGGTACTTAAAGCCTACTGGTACTCAGCATAGGCTGCTTAATTAGGATCAGTTTCTCAATGCAGTTAAAAAGCCAGATGTACTGATTTACAGATCCAAGCAAGTATGTTTAAGTATAGTCCAGATATTCATGGCCACAGCATCAACAAGCTGGTGTCTACACCTAGCAATGCACATACTCCAAGATATCCTTGCACTTTCCCCATGAGTATTTGCAAAGTAGGAGATATAAACAGGGATAAAGGTGATAGATCTTGTCAACAATACTCGTTTTTACAGAGATCTGAGGTGGTAGCTGAAAAAACTGAAGCCAGCAGAGTTCTAATCACTATCCTGTGCACCAAAACTATCATACACAGTGCTTGGGCTGATCTAGGTATATTACAGATTGTTGCTACTATGAATTTATTACCAGTTTTTACTGAGAAACAGAATGGACAACTAACTATCCTACCAATATTTACAATTGTTGACAATGCTGTGTGCTTAAGGTACTTTTTTTACCAAAAGAAGTGTGTGCAACAAGTAAACCATCAGATGAAAGCAGGCAGAGCCACTTCCAAGATACTTACACATGAAGTACCAGAAACTCTAAGAAGTAGTTGTTAAATATTGTCACAATTAATATGTAAGTGCAGTTACACGCTTTTTCTCTAAAGTTTTGCAAGAGGAACAGCTTTAAAAGAGCTAAAAGGCACTGAGTTCAGTCAGCAGCCTCCTCTTTACCTGAAGTGGTAGCACTAGAAATATGACAAATAAAACCTGAAATGCAAATAGCATTGTGCTAGTCAAAGCCCACATTACACAGAAAACATTACAGAAATGGCCTTGGACATTTAATTTGCTTATTTGTGAAGTATTACACTGAGTCCCTAATATCCTTCCTGAATCTTTCACATCTTTCAGAATCTGCAGCCACTAACAAGTCTGCCAAATTCATGTTTAAGGCAATCTTCTCCATTTGCCTTTCTCCTGCATCTTATAATCATGTGCCTTTCTCCCACTGAAACTAATTTGTCTGTCCCTACATTTTCTGAGGCATTGGTAGTGCTGGAACTGTGGCTGAAATGAAAAATAATTTCAGTAGTCTGCGACAGTACTCTATTATCTACTTCAAAATGAGAGATGAGAATCAAAGTCAGTTTTCAAGTTCTATAATTCTCATGCAATATCTTTACAGAAGTGTGCCTCACACTGTTTCCCCTCTGTTTTTACTCAAAGATTAAACAAGAAAAAATACTACAACAACAATAACAACAATAACCATAATCAGATTTTCACTTGAATTAGACAAGTTACTTACACGAGCACACAGGCACATTTATACCAGCCTAACACTTACTACTAGGTTTACAACTTTGACTGTTATTTTGTCAAGAAGGCAGAAAAGAGGCAGAAAATTTGCTTTAAGAGGTATACCAAGCTATCCAAATTTGACTTAGAGCAGTAAGAAATGGTCAGACTTATGGAATCCCACTTTCTCATAACAAATGAGCAGTGCCAGTGTTTTAGTATTGCTCACGGCTGCCTCTCTAAAATTTACCTGAGAAAACACATTGAAGTCTGCAAATTCGAGATCTGTACCTTGTATACAAGATCTGTACCTTTGTTTTTTTAAAAAAATCATAGATCCAAGGCTTCAGAGCAGTGTAGTGAGCAGGAAACCAAGGCAGAAACACCACAACACTGATTCAGCCTCCAGTTTATCACTGGTGTGGCTACACTGAAGCTGCACTCCTGTGAACACACTGCCCATTGCACTCCACTCATTCTACGATTGAGAAAATGACAAGTGAATTGATGTATGGAAGAACAGAATCCTAGAATCCTTCCTCTCATACCGTTTTCCTTCTTCCTGATGCAACTGAGATTCAAGAACAGCTAAGGAGATGGCTAACAGCTAACTCCATGCCTTTGGAGTTAGTTCAGAAATGGTCTCAAAGTCTCCTGTAAGAGGAAAGACTGAATTGAAAGGCTTAGGTGTAACAAAGATTAAACTAAGTCAGCAATTAAAAATGTTCACCAGCATACATACATACATGACTACATGACTATTGTACTCAGCACAGACAGCTCCTACCAAACCTGCCTGATCACGGTTTCCTTAATTTTGGGTTTCAAATGAAAATACGTGTAACTGCTTTTATATTCTGATTTGACAGTCCTTTCTGTATACTGACAATTAGCACCTTTCCCTATCACAGCCTGAAATGCCTACAAACCAGAGAGGCACAATGCTAATTATATTACCTGTCTTTCCAAGTAGCACCTCAGCTAGCTGTATAGCCAACTGCCTGAACAAACATACTCTAAAATGCAGTCTTCTTGATCTAAGCGTCTCAACTACTGAAATGCACGTTGCTTATGTTTCTTTCCCCCATGCTGGGGTTGACAGGGGAAAGGTTACTTGCACTATGATCACCTAGGAGCAAAACAACCTGCAATAAGGACATAAATGCTAAGTTCCTTTCATGACATGTCTACCATACTCCTCCTTCAAATTATTTTGCATCCCTGCAGAACTGATCAATGTTTTCACTTGCATCTCCAGCATCCCATATTACAGTGACAAAATGTCATCTGCCCACTTAAGTGTACAGAACCAGGCACACACATTCATCAAATGGAATGACTCAAAGCTACAGCAATTCATTCCTGCTTGTCAATGACATCAAGTTACAGAGGTCCTGATCTCATTATTTTGCAACAGAAAATGTAAAGATTCAGTAATTCAACATGAATAATGATTTCTCTTCCAATCACCTGCTAGAGGGATGAGCTAATAAGTTAACAAATGCCAAATAAAAACCACAGGTATGAATTATTTTTGAAAATTATCTACACCACTCTGTAGTGGCACTCTCCTTTAAGAGGAGCTGGACAAAGGTTCTTGCATGAAGATGATTCTGTGATAGATCCTGGGGTAGAAAAGCAGACCCCTAGAAAAGCTCTGTTAAAGGCCAGTACTAGCAACCAGAGTAAATGAATATTTACATGTATTTACACATAAATATAGGTGGATAGTTTAGGCAGTTATAGGTAGCTTGCCACGAGAAATTCCCATTCATCAAAGGAGAAACAGAGCCTAGCAAGTCTAGAAAAAGGGCATTAAGTAATGTCTTGCAGAGCCATGGACTGAATCTTTATGCAGAACTGAAAGCACAGGTTTCTCTCTCAGCACAAACTCAACAAAACAAAAGTAAAAATGTGGGCTGGGCACTGAGCACCTACAACTAGGAGTGCTTCCTCAAGTGTCTCTAACCCCTTAGATATTATTATACATATTTAGATATATATATATTTAAGCAACTGGCCTTATACAGTTTCTAAAAAAATTTTTTTTAAAAAATCGGTTTTCCTCCTTCCCCAGAATCCAATTTATGCTTCAAGCAGAAGACACAGATTACTTGCTGAAAACTGTAACACTACCTTATCTCCCTGCCTCCCCCTGCTCTACATGCACATTCAGGACACACTACAGCCAAGAAAGATACATTTATGTATGTGCATATTTAGTGGAATATAAATCAGGAACCATTACACAACCTCTCATCTTTCAGAATGCTTTTACGAATAAAGTTTACATAGAATTTTATAAAGTATATTCAAAACCATTACATCAAATACAAAATGCAGCATCTGAACCAAGGAAAATGACTTAATAACCTTCCTTATAAATGGATGTATGCTAAAAAAATTAACACATCAAAATAGCCAGAAAAGCAGGAGGCACAGGATGCAATTAACCTCCCTAACACTGTGGGAAAAGAAAAAAAGTCACTGAATAACTCCCATTTACTTCAGATTAAAACTTCAAGGATGTCCACAGGGGACACAAAAGTGGAACGTGATGTACCAAAGATACTGTTAGAGCCTAACATTTGAGCTGCCCAGTGCTCGTTCCAGGGCCAGTAGCTAGTTTTCTCTAGTTCTGCTGAGTGCCAGGCCAACAAGTGATCTTGATGAACAGTATATGCTTCTGTTGCCTTTTCTAAAGGCACACTTCTTCCTGGTCACATGTGAAACTAACTGCCTACATAGGCAAAAATACAGATATAAGGCTCTTCAAAGCACTTTATTATCCTCCCTTCCCCAAAATCCTGACATGCTAGCCCAGAGTTGTCAGACAGAATAAAGCAGCCAACAACAATCAGCACTACCTTTATTTTTCTGTCAAGGCTAGGAGATCCTGGAAGGATAGCACCTCAAAGTTAAAGAGCAATTTTCCCAGGATGCCATGGAAACCAAGCTGAAGTAAAATATTCCTTTCTTTTCTCATTGTCCATATGGTCTGTTCAGAGACAGATCTGATCAAGGAGTTTCTACTCTCAGCTCAAAGGCAGGTGGGGAGAATGCCTGAAAACTTCTAAATTGCAAGGTCAAGCAACACAGAGGTGGTGTCAGGACTGAGAAATAAAAGGCATGCAATGCAGCTCAGCCTCCTTCAAGACTCAGCAGGGAGCTGGCCTCAAGTCTTATGCTCAAAGACCAAAGATGTGGAGCATCCAAAAGCAGCCCACGGAAATCATGAGCTAACAGCTTTGCTGGGAAACTTGCCCTGCAGTTCCCTCCCCTCAACCAAACACCACAGCTTTCAGCAGTTGTACATCTCACAAACACTGAAGCAGTCTAACTGGAGGTAAGAACAACCTAAGCAAGGAAAAACTGCCCCAAATCACGTGTTCCAGAACAGCCATCAAAACCAATCACTCCTAGATGCCCTGTATCTAGTGAAGATAACAAGTGTACAATAGCATACACAATGGCAATTCTCTAAAGACTAACTAAGCAATGGAGGGAGCCCAGTTAAAAAAAAAAAAAAAACCAACAACAAAAAACAACAAAAAAAGGGGAAAAAAAATAAAACCCCACAAAAAACATGCCCACGCACAATACAGGAAAACCTATCGCCACATGAACACACAAGCACTGAGGACGTGGATGTTTATGCTTCTTGAAATGGTAACTTGGAATTCCTACACTGCTTTCATTTGTTACACTATTATATCCAATAAAGGTTTTCTAACTGCTGCCGTTTCACATCTTTAGAAACATAAAGTATTCTATGATATCAGGCAGTGGGTTGAGAAGACACCCAGTGCATTTTCACAGGTTAAGGCTGTATAATTTTTTACACAACTAAAGATCAGAAATATCCAAGAACAAAGTACATGTATATGAAGAGCTATATATCACAATACCAGCCGATACATCCACCACAAATTGGTTTGTTAACAGTTGACAAATCTCACAGAAGATCATACTTTCAACAGAAATTTAAAAATTACCTTTATCTCAAGTTCTCTAACCACTATTAGTCACAGTAGGTGTGATGAAAGCTTTCCCCACAAGCTAACAGGTACAGTTACCAAGCAAAGGCCAAGTCAAGTAATTTTTCTCGAGTAATCCATCATCCTCCAAGTGGGTGAGTGTCTGATGCTACCACTTGCGTGGGCTATTTTGCAACTGATGGACAGCTGAGAAAACATGAGATGTTTTGATTAACCTTCGCAAACTACGGTCTATTTGGGGTAGTGAAGGGGAGAGATTAGCCCTCCAAGGTATTTGTCCACTGTCCTCAAAAAGTATGTAACCTTGGTAAAAAGGTTACACTTAGAACAACAGCTATAGAATCTTTAAATACCTCATTTCAAATTGAACTTTACTCTGGACAGCCCCTACAAATTATACACCCATCTTGAAAAACCCAAGAAGAAAAACAGAGGTGATACGCTATGAAGTGTTCAGTGCAGGGAGGCCACCACAATCCCTGCTGCAGCCCAAGCTATTCATAGCTGGCAGAAAACTGGTGAGGCAGAGAATACACTGACCTTGATCCATATCCCAAACAACAGACTGTCTTTATGAAAACTTTAAGAAACACCAACCAAAAAACCACAAAATTATATCTGACAATGACATCACCAATACTGACAATGCCCATATTTCATGATGAAAATAAAGAAAATTCACAACTAGCAAGGAAGCAATAAAAACCCTTTAAGAGTTGCCTTGTTCGGATAGAATAAAGCAGTATTTCATTTTTAATATGCCCCTTGCATGTTTGCTTAGATATTATATTACTTTAAATGTTTTTAGTAAGGCAAAATAGCCAAGGTGCCTAACTAGAAGCCTCTAGTCTCCTCAGGCCCAGAAGAGAACATGGGACCCTACAGCAGATACTGTCATCCGAAAATTGGAATATGTAGGAGACACGTCTAGAGTAAGAACCAAATTTACGTCCTGAGCTTTGCTGACTAGAGCTTAGGAAGAAAGGATCTGTTAAGACCTCAGCCAAGTCCTGAAGTCTCTGACATCTTGTTCATGATCCACACCCACAACACGCATCTCAAGACTGTGCCCACAAGTGCTCTTGCCTCACATCCAATTGCTTAACAGGTAAAGCACTTTCCCAGGACATCCAACAGTTTCTTTTCCTCACTCCACCTACCAGAAGTCAGTCCTGATCTACCATTATCTGCCCTCTGCTGAGGTAGCAGCTGCCTTGCTCTCTGTCCTGTGGCAGCCAAAAATATGGGAGTTTCAAAGTCTTAAGGAACACTAACATTTAAGTTAACAAATATATGGATTTTGCTGGAAGGAAAGCTACTTAAATCCTTCTTGGAATGTCTGTGGTTGCTGGCCAAAACATTGAGGGGTTCCCAGAGGATCAACAAACACACTGGCACTTGACTCCAGTAAAAATGTCTTCCTATCAGTAAACAGAACTACAGAATTTTTTAAATGACTGCCATTTAAGCAGCTTGCACTAGGTAGAGCCCTTCTGTTTTCCTCCTGTATTCATCTTATTGAGACATACAGTGGACAGCAAATTTTTGGGTATTAACTGTGTTTAGACACAGCATTAGTCTGCAAGACAGGTACATGGGACAAACAGAACATTCAAAATTAAAATACAAAAGAACTGAAAAAGCATTTTTATCATTGGTTTTGTGGAATTCCTGGGTATTGACACATTTTAATTCCTTTCCCTGGTACGGCTGTTAAGGGTATACTCAAGTTCCCCCCCACTGTAGCAGAAGGGGATATTTATGACATAAAGAGAATAAAGAATTATCAATGAGCTTGGGTGACTGGAGGCTGCACAGCTGCAGGTTTATGCAAACAATGCAAGTTTCAGAAGCCACTCCTGAGAAATGTAGTTGGAGTCTATGAGATGAACATTTGAGTAATCTGTTAGAGACAAGGTGTTTCCAGCCAAACACCTGAGTCAAAAACCATTTCAAACACAACTTTCTGTGACACAAAGCTGTAAAATTCCACATCAGTTGGCACAATCTTTTCTTCATGCTCAAACCTTCAAAACTACAGGGAGTTGAAATGATTGCTAGAATCAGAGGAACTCAACTTGAAGCCTTCCACAAAACTGAGGAGAAGTAAAGATTAGTTCTGGGAGGTTCAGTAATTGAACTAAACAATAACTTTCAATTTCTGCATTTAAGCAAAACTGAGTATGCTTCATTTGCACCAGGCTTTTGTCTACCCAGTACTCAAGAAAAGTACAAACCAAGCACCAAAAAAGGGGTCTGCTTACCTCCAACTATGAGTAAAGGTTCTAAGTGAAAATTTTCAACTCTAGTTCAAAGATTTGTTTGTACATTTTGTAATGAAAAGTCAGAGTTTGGAGGATCTTTTCTGCACAAACGCTGAAGTCAGATTACTGTGCAGCACTTGTTCAAGGGGATTTCCCCAACCTCATTGTTCTTCTGCCAATTTTAAAGCATATGCAGCGAGATGTGAACTTACTCCAGCTCCCGATTGTTCTCTTGTATCCTGCCAGTCGGCTTCAAACAATGCAAATGACAAAAGCCAAAGAAAGCTGTTCATGATGAGACTTACGGCATTGTACTACACAGTAAATTTTAGAAGCTTTCCACCAATCAGCGGTGCAACTGAGTCAGAGTAAGTGAAAAAAAAAAACAACCCAAGTAGTAAACAAGACATGGGAAATTACTTTTATTAAATTAGCAGGTGTACATTACAAGTGGGATTAAATCAGTAGGGAGCCTATTAACCAGCTATTTGTGTTCAAAGCTTCAGCAGTAAAGGAATTGCAGTATCTTGCTTAGCCTATAAATTCTTCCCAGGCTAACAGCCTAAGCTACATATTTGTGAAGTTTTTCCTGTAAAATTGGGTGGGTTGTCATAAAGCACTTACACTAGTAAAAGCAGCACTCAGGTGTTTTGTTACAGAACCAAGAAAACTAAAATGGCTGACTTCTACAGAAGAAGAATATAATGAGGAGAGAAATCTTCACCACACTGAATAGCAGGCCAGCTATAAAGGAATGAGTTACCACAGTAAGCAAGGGAATAGTTTAGCACAGACCGGAGCTGGGTAAAAACTGATTCCTTTATTAGCAAAAAAATAACAACTATTTATGAGATAATTTTGGGCTCAGTATTTACAATAAAGCACAGTCAACACATTTTTTTAGAGTGACTAATACATCTTCTTAACGGCAACATGAACTGTCAAGATGCAGGTATTACTCTTACTAGTCAAAGCTTTCTAACAGAACCTACTGTGCAGGAAAGTTGCTCAAGTAAACACAAGTACCCTCAGCATCAGTTGTTAATCTGAAAATTAATTGCATATTAAAAAAAAAAAAAAAAAAAATCAAGCAAACTTTAACACTTATTTTTGGTTCCGACTTTTCCTGCTCCTTACCATTAAAGGAATCCTAATGAAGAGCAGCATTAACTTGAACAAAGAACTTTCAAAAATTCTAACCAGTCACATTTTCACCCTCAAATTTGCTTTCACATCACTGATACTCCAACAGCAAAAAATACTTTAAGTTTACTTCCTAAACAATTAATATGCCTTATAGCAGTGAAGGCGACATTTTTGCAATCCTTAAAAGAAAACAAACTCCACTTAGAGACAGAAAAAATGACAACAGATTAAAAACTTAGGTTACCTGGGAAAAGGCAGCAAAACCAAGGCCAGAAACCACATTTCCCCAGCCTTTATCCAGAATTCCAGTTAGTATACAATGTAATCCTCAAAACTCAACATTTTTTCCTCCTGACTTGAGAGACAAGCTCCTTTGAACTACACAGCATTTTGCTAAGTATCTTGCACATTTGTATTTTTACACATTGACCTAGCTCAAATGACATGCCAATACTCTTTGCTTGGCACACCAACTCTAACAAATTTTGTGGGTAAGTCACATGGCTTCCTGAATTGCACGAGCTTAAAACTGGCAGCCTGAAGTATCTCTGTTTAATACTCTTAAGACTTCCTTTTTCAGGATGACATCATTCTAAGATGCTGTAACCTGAGCTATGTCTACACTAAAGCTTAACCTCAGCTACAGCAATTCACTCCTCACCACCAGCCACAGCTGTGCCACAAAACAAGTTAACAGTTATATTTGAGAATTTGTAATTAAACCTCACTCAATTACACTTGAATGCAATTGCTATTCTTAACTTCAGCAAAAAGTTCATCTCATTCCACCCCTGCCGTGGGCAGGGACACCTTCCAGTGTCCCAGGCTGCTGCAAGCCCTGTCCAGCCTGGCCTTGGACACTGCAGGGATCCAGGGGCAGCCCCAGCTGCTCTGGGCACCCTGTGCCAGGGCCTGCCCACCCTCCCAGCCAGCAATTCCTTCCCAATATCCCAGCTGGGCCTGCCCTCTGGCACTGGGAAGCCATTGCCTGGGTGCTGTCACTCCTGTCCAAAGTCCCTCTCTTGTAGTCCATTTAAGGTACTTGAAGGGGCTCTAAGGTATCCCTGGAGAGAGACTATTCCAGTAGGAACTGGCAATAGAGGAAAACTGAGCTATTAGAGAACAAAAGCATTACCTTGTGCTCATATTAATCCTGCATTCTACTCTACACATAAAAATATAGCAACATCATGAATTGAATAGAAAACTAACAAAATTTGTTTTTAGACTATAAAGTGGAAATTATATTGAAAGGGTTAATAAAAGAAGGAATAATCATATTTAACACAGTAACATTACCAACATTGCCATATTAATTGCTAAACTCAAGACATTAAGTTTCAGGGAGACCTGAAGTCAAACATCATGTGAATTTTTACTTCCCATTGTATGTTCATGTAGCATCTAAAGGTGTTTTGCAGCCTAGAGTTTGAACACGCCATTTTGCATAATTAGGGCAGCATCCTTTTGTCTATAACTACATCCTGTAACTACAGTCTTTTACAGAGAACAATATTTAAGTCAATATTTAAGTTCCACCATAATTATGGGACTGCAGAGTAACAGCAGTTTGATCCAAATCACCCCAGGACATTCCTGCTGCACCTTTCCAATGAACACATCTTAAGTATTCACAGCACCAGATACCACAAGGAGGAGCACAAGATGATGAAGCTAATCTTGGCCAATACTCCCCAAAATCGCAGCTGTTTCTTGCCATACTTCTAGAAACTTTCCACTTTCTTTGGCTTTGTTCTAAAGAACTTTTTTAATTGAAATTCCAACAAAAGAAAAAGCAGAGAGAGGTCTGCTTCATCCTCAATAATCCTGGCAAGAGAAAAGGGTGTCAGTTGATCAATAAATGATTTACGAGCATATTATTCCTGTAATCTCAGCAACAAAAATGGTACTTTAGTGAACGATGAAGCATTGTCTTAAATATTTATACACATTTTTGAAAGCTTAAGATGTTCAACTACAGTTTTCATGCATTTAGAGAACTAATTTACATCTAACTGAATGCATCCAGTCTGAAAAACACTGCATGGTTTCAGGACATTTTTCATATATTAAACTGTGATTACGAACAAGTGTCCAGTGTCAGCGTGAACACTGAATTTTCCCATCTCTGCTACAAACTATCAGACAGAGCCAAGTTTTGTTTCTGGGAAAACAGGCTTCACCTCTGTCTTGACTGCAATGTTATTCTAGAATCTACTATTCACTAACTTACAGCTCAGTAGATGTTGGGAACTCTCCTAGAACAGTTCCCAGAGAAACTTTCCTTGCTGCCCACTTTAACTGCTGAGATCACCCATGTCCTATGGCTTTGACTTGAGAACAAACCAAGGGCTACCTGTACTGCTCTCCTCTGAAGTAACCTGTTTTGGGGAAAGATATTAAAGCCTGAAAACAATTCTACAAGCCATATCAGCTTGACAAGTCTGCACTATTAGTGATCAAAAGCATTCCTAAAACTAGGTTACTACATGCAGCTATGTGATCACTTTCCTGAAAAATATCCCCAAGGAATCCAAGAAAACATGCTAACTGGTAGAAAAGGGTTTGATTTTTTTTCAATAAAAACTGTGCTCAATACACCAAAATTTACTTTTTACTCTGTTATGTGGAGAAAAAGGCATCAAAAAAGCATAATTTTAAAGTATTTGTTTGTTTTCAAATAGCAGTTCCAAGCCAGTTTTCCCATCTTTGAACAGAGCATTTCTTTGCTCAGTGTACTCCTGCTGTTGACCCTTGTGCAGTTTGACCAGCACCTGTAAGTTCCATGTTTGGAGCCTCAGAGTAACTAATAAAGAGAGCCAACCTTCAGAAAACCATTTTAACATGTGCTGTAAGCCATGCCTAGGCCTCTTGTCTTATTCACAGTGCTAACTCACTTCAGGGAATGAGGAAAGGAACGCGGGGCAAGGATCCAAAGGAATCACATTAACAGAGAAACACAGTTTCTTTCAAGGATTTTGATGGGGTTAAATGGCTCTATTTTCACCTGTTTAATAAATTTTCATCAGATTCTGAAGTTTTAAGTACTGAGGCATTGATACATCTGAAATACAGCAAAATTAAGATACATTGGATTTATTTCCCACATACTTTAAGCAAGTCTAAGAGAAATAATGTCAACAGCATTATTTACTTCAGCATCAAGAGCAGTCTTTCAGGCTCAGAAGTCACATGGATATTTACTTCACAAAAAAACCCTAATCAAACAACAACCAAACCCAAAAACATTACAGCCTTTAGATGCTATCAGTGTATAATCAATGCTACTGTGTTTTTACATTCTTTAAGAAAGAATATCAGAAAGGTATTCTGAATGCAACCCTTAAATAACAACACCTTATTTCCCCAGAAGAATCAGTGTGATCAATTCCATAGGAGCAGTTAAAAAAATTACCAGCCTTCACTATTGGATGAAGTGAAAGCCATACAAGTACAGCTTTAAAATATTTGAAATATTACTACTTCATCCTAAAAAACTCTAAGAAGCACCAATTTTAATGAGGTTGATCAGTAATTCCAACCGATCACTTCATTTTGTAGCTGTTGTTTCACATTCCCAACACTCCCTCACGATCTTCTACATTCCCAAAACTATGGAATCCATTGTAAGGTTTTTTCTTTGATTCTGAATGGAACAAAAATTGAGAATTCAACTTATATCGGAAGCAGAAGCCAAGTGCTCTAGAAATCTAAGTATAGAGTGTAAATTCCACAGATCATCTACATTCTTACTCTCCAAGTCAAAATTAGGAAGCTGCAAAAAAAAAAAAAGAAAAAAAGAAAAAAAAAGAAAAAATGAGCTTCTCTAAACCATGGCACATGGCAGCTCTCCTCATGTTCAACAAGAGGGACAGAGGGCACATGTAAGACCAGATAATACTAGAACTGTAATAGAAAAGCTGGCTAAAAAGCAAGAGCTTGACAGGAGTATTAGCCCTTGATCTGCTCTGGAAGCAACTGCTGTGTTTCACCTGAGATTCTGAGGCACCTGCATGGTACCAGCAGCCCAGCAGAAAGCCTCTGAGCTGCTGTTTCAGAAAGCTGGTTTTTAAACCTCACTTCAGCCAAAAATATGTCAGGGTGCTTTCCATCAACATTCAACATTGCTCTGCTTTTGTGATGCAATTTAATATAAAGCAGCAGTAAAATTTACCTCCTCTGCCAGAACTAAGGCCTTCAATTAAAGCTGAGATTCAAGTGTTAACTATACAGGATCAAAAACAACTATATACAATAGCTGTAACATAACTACTGCTACTAATGTCAACAAAAAATTGTCCAAATTCAATGCTTCCCTTCATTTAGCTTTTGATTTTTAATTTATTTCCAATTTTGAAAATATAGCAGCTACAACAGTCCAGGTCACTATTATCCCAAACCTGACCCAACCAAACTCTTTTTATTAGTTGTACATTATAAAACACATTACAAACGCAACTGTATTTTGGTCTCATTTAAAAGAAGCAAAAATAAGGCATGAAGCATATCTGTACTCTTTTTAAGACAGAAAATGACTCAGCTCATCACATAAAAATACTGGGATGCTTCCATACTTTGGATTCCAACTCTCTGTGCTGTTACCACTGAAGCAACTTTTTAAATAACAAAGATAAGACTGTCAATATGCCGGCTCATTATTCACTACATGGTATGGTTTGGATTGTTAAATGCTTGACTGTCAGATGTCACTAGTTAGAAATCACTTCTGGACTGGCTTTTGAGGAACCAGGTCTTGTGGATGATGCCTCTGCACATGGCCATGGGAGGAGAGCTGGAGCTAGATGATCTTTAAGCTTCCTTTTCACCCAAAATATTCTAGGATTCTGACATTCAAAAGAATAATTGAGGCTAGGAAAGAAGAAACTGTTCCATTAGAAGAAGGATGCTCACACTGTCTCTCCACTGACTGCATCATCCACCCATGTCAAAACTGAATGAGAGTGGATGAAGACAAGCTCTTAAATGCCACCAAATTCACTATGTATTTTAGAAAAGTGAACTCACGTGCCAACATGTAGTTTCAGAATACACAGGGATTATGTGATTAGAATCCCACTGGCTTGCTGGGAGGATTCAGCAAGATAGCTACAAATTACTTAGAGGGCTAGTGTCAAAAGGACTTCTGTACTTATTTAGCCTCTGCTCTAGATTACTGACCCACTTATGAAGAGCTAAGCAGTCCTGCTGTGCAATGCCAACACCCACTCCATCTGTTTGCTTCTGCTTTCTCAGAACCTCCATCAGTCTCATAAGAAGTTGTGTTAATTACCACATGAGCAGCTTTTGTGTAGTACACATAGGATCAGCCTCCCTTAGTGTACAGTCACCTTGACAAACAGTACAGGAGCAGAATACACCTGATTCAGCATGATCATCAATGACACACAGTAAGAAATGCAGATTTCTGAGTAGGTGACTTAATACAACTTTTGTTCAGGCTGCTTCTCAGTTTGGCGAAATGACTGTGGGAGTTTAGATGCTTTAGGTTTCAATGATGAAAAAGTATACTAGAGTTAAACACTATATCAAACACTCTGGAAATCTCCCAGGGGACCAGAAACTTGTGAAACTTCAACTGAAACTTTTTTGAAGGAATAATGCAACAGTGACAAACAGAAGCATCCCACGACAGTTGTCAATATCTACACCAAATTAAAAAGCAGTAGTACGTAAAACTAAAGCTAGCTAAAAAAATCAACACACACAAAAACCCTCCCCAAGCAGAACAACATTTGGAAAGCTAGCCCAGCTGTCACATCAGAACTGCATCTCAGCAGCTTGGCACCACAAACTTCCTGCTGACTAGTAAGGAAAAAAGTTTCAAATTCAGCATTTTATTATTTATCCCTGCTGATCTGCAGATCTTTAAGACACTCATTAAAGTGGATCGCAAACACTGGTTTCATTAACTTACTAAATCTAAGAACAGAATCTCCAAGAAGTCATTACAGTACTGAGTTGACATTTATTTCTTGGGTTATTTCTTGGGAACCCAGAATACTGCTGTCAAAGTGAAGTAATATTAACAATACAAAACCCAGCTGTGAAATACAAAAATTCTGTATGGCACTGCTGGCAACCTTGATATCACCCTGCCTCTTAACGCCAAAACCATTTATTAGTTTAAAATTAAACCCTGTATAATAGCCAACACCACCTGAAGAACTCTTTCTGGCTTACTCTTAAGGAACTCAAGAGAAGTAAAATCCAGGTCCAGTTCTTTTTACAGCTGAGCGGAAGACAGAGAAAAGCAAGAACTGCTGATCACAGAATATTTGTATTCCATTTTAAAGAATTATTTATTATGTCTACTTTAGCATAAAAGGTCATGCAAGCATACTCTAGTCTACTATGAGTAGTATAGAAGCTCAAAAATAATGATGTATTAGAATACTCCAAACACCTTCTAATGAAATTCATTGTAGACACCTATTTTTCTCAAGTAGCAGTTATCTACTGCTCCAGTATCCCTGCAGGAGAGCTCTATAAAATCCAAGAGCTCTAGAAGATAGATACACATTTTATTTCAAGTGTGTTTAACTTCTGTCATATGAAACAACTTCCAATTTAGCACTTCATATTTGTCTCAGTAAAGACTTGATAAATACACAGAGTAATCACAAGAAATACATAACCTTACAGATTCCAGTCTTAGTTTGCTGGTACTACACTAAAACAAGAACGTGCTGATGTTTTTTAATCAATTGTTTCAATCTGGAAAAAGGCAGAAGGGAGAGACAGAATTTTTTGGGTATATTCTAGGGAAGAAAATAAGAGCAGAGGGCAGCATTAAAAACAAAAGGTGAACAGAAAAGCGGAAGAAAAAAAAAAAAAAGAATTAAAATAGTCACTCATTCAGGGCATACTTATGACTTTCCCAGACAGCTGTGTCAAATCGAAAACAGAATGCTGAAATCATTATCAGATAACAGCTACAACACATTTGATATATGGAATCATTAGTGGCACCAGTCAAATCTAGTTTGCACTATGATTAATACAAAGTTTAAAAGTAGCTAGGATGAATGTGCTGATACTACAATGAAGTTGGTAAAACAGATGCAGCTTCTCTCTTCTATAAATATTTTTGGTGTCAAGTGACTTAAATGCCCAGAAAAGTGGGATCCTCTAACTTTTCCATGAAAAACCACACCTGTGAAGTGATTGGATACTTCTGTCACACACAATGAGCTTGCCCGGGCACCCCAGTGGGATCTCAGTGCAACATGAATCAAGAGCAGACTGCATGATACTTACAAACCCTTGCTCTCGCACAGCAGTTGCTATGAATTAAGCTGGGAAAGTCAAAGGGGTAGAATGCAGGTTGTTCATCTAAATGTTTATACATAACAGGAGCAGAAGAGCAATTCTAGAAGTACCCCATGTTATTAAACAAAAAGTGCTTTCATTAAACAGTAACAATAATTACAGTAAATTAACTGGTCTTCAGACAACCTGAATTTCATCCAAAGACAAAATTTCCTCTTTTAAGGATAATGGAGGCAGCTTGCACAACTTCAGCTAGCAGATATAACCAAAAATAATTAGATTACTGAAGTGTTGACCAAGGAAAAACTAGTCTTTTGATATTTTTTGAAGGGAAAGTGTTGGCTCAAGCATGCCCCTCTCTCCATGTATAGACAGGGTTATTAAATATAAAGCATAAGGCAGTGCTACAAACTAAGAACAGTGTTAAACTGAAATCATCAGAATACATACAAACAGGACCCAACATATCAATGAAAATTGAAATGTAACTAAATTGTAACTTCACAAAGCATGTGATTCAGTTATAAGGAAGCACTGTAATAATCCAAAACAGAATCAAAAACATGCAACTGGTTTTTAGTCGTTTGTTCACAGAAGGTCTGAGCATCCATTTAGTCGTTTCCTAAGTGGCTGTAAAAATTTCAAATATAACAGCACTTACCTTGGTATTGTCACACATTTTGTATTGCAATTCTGAGTGGTAATTGCCTTCTCAAGTTCATCCAGCTGTCCTGTTTTCTTTAGCTTCTTGACTAAGCTTTTCACTGCTTTCTCACACCACTTTTCCTCCTGACCATTCTGCTCACTACCACCAGCCCCTGCAGTGCCACCAGCGGATTTTTTCCACCCCAGAAGTCTCTTCACAACTGGTGGAGTGAATGGCAATATGGATGACATGACTTTCACCAGACAGGAAACTCAGCAAGCAATGAATTGGAGATTCCCGTCTGATCCCTAAAAACACAAATCAAAACAAGAGACATGTTACCACTGAGGTTTCACATGAAACAAACACCTGTCTACCTCTAGGACCTTTTACTATCAAATGCCACAGGACACTGCATCCCAAAAAAAAAAAAAAAAAGAGATAAAAAAGATACAGAAATAGCTCAGAAGTAGTCTGTACCATGGTTAGATACTTCATCAATAAAGATCAAGAGATCAAGTTTGTTGTAGGCTCTTCAACAGCTAACACAGACCAAGATTACTGTTAGAATAGAAAATTAATTTCTTCTCAAGTCTTTTCTGACTAAAGCAAACTTCAGCAAATACAGAAGGTAACTTGAGTCTAGCTTTGTAGCAGGGCTAGCCAGTTTTAGTACTTTTATTAGTATTTTCCACAAGTGACTGGCAAATTGCATATACATATCTGCATGTTCTGCCCATCTCCAAATTAATTTAGCAGGTGAAATTGTGTTTGGAAGGTGATTTAGTCATTATAGCTTGACAGAAACCTTCCAACAGCCAGCCATTTCACAAATCTTTCCTCATTTTTTGGTCATGTTTTAAATAACTACCAATTTTTTTCCTTGGGGACACCAAATTCAGTTTCCTGCAAAGTCTAGTAATAAGCCCATTCCTCCCTAAAATTCAACAGCCTACAGATAGTGAATCTTCTCAACTGGCAGCCCTTAAAATCAAGTCTTTCAAAATTCACTAAAGGAACAATTAAAATCTTAGTTTGCAGGCATCAGGGTAGTAGAACTGTCTGTTTTCAATTTTGATAGCCTTTCATTCAGTATAACTCCCTTAATATCCTGATCAGGATATTAATATAAAATGAAATATTAAAAGGGATGCTGAAACAGGAGCTATGTTTAGCATTCACTGCAATATGCACTTCAAATCATTTAAAAGAGAAATGATAGCCACTTAGAAAAAAGCATCTTGCTTTTGCAGCTTCCATTAGACTGGTTTTAGGCATTAAAATAAAATACCTGAAATCAACAGGCAGACAGCTGTTAGAAATTGCTCAAGGACATTAATGGTCCTATGGATGAAAGCATAGCTTTGAAGTCAAAAATGGTCCTATTTCTAGGCAACAAATGAGTATTTGAACTCCAGAAAGTTCCCATATTCCCAAGCTGTGTAAGTTAGTTCAGTCAGCTGAAAATACCTTGTTTTAGCTAAAAGCTAGCACTACCTTCAGGCTACTTGATTTGAGCTTTGAAGGCAGCTTACGTGCCTCTCCAACCTGTACAGGCACACTCCTCACATCTATCCAAAATATACCAACTTCATCTTACTGAAATCTCCCACCTGCACAACAGCATGATTCGAGGTACTTCAGGCTACCGCATTCATGGCTAATTTATGCCTTCTCACATTTTTGCAGTTTCAGTGAGGGCAAAGTCAACAAACACTAGATTAATTCTACAGGTAATTTAAGTCATAACTTTGCAACTTCACAAAACAGAACATTCAGTAGGTATGATATTTCAGTTTCATATAAATTACATCTCCATAAACTGGCTTCTCAGAGCACCCAAAAATATGAGTGAAGCAAGCAATGTAGTTTTCTGGGGTCACAGAGACAGAAGTTCTAATTAACAGGGACCAAGATCAGCACTGATAATTTTATGCAAGTCATTGAAAATAATCCATCCTAAATCACAGAATCACTGAGTGCTTTGGGAAGGGACTGTTAAAAATCATCTTGCTGCATTCTCTGCCATGAGCAGGGACACCTTCCACTATCCTAGGCTACTCGGAGCTCCATCTAACCTGGCCTGCAGCACCTTCAGGGATGGGGCAGCTGCAGCTGCTCTGGGAAACCCGTGCCATGACCTAACCACCCTCAGAGACAAGAATTTCCTCCTTATACCCAATCCAGATCAGCCCTCTCTCAGATTTAAACTGTTGCACATTTTTGTCAGTACAGGCCCGGGTAAGAAGTTAAAGCATTTATTTTCAAAGACTATAAAGAAATTTTCTTCTTCCAATAACATTAAATTACTATCAAATTGTCCCAAATAACTCCAACTGCAAGTTTTGCTGAGCATTGCATCTGAGGCCTGGCTGCAGCAAACAAGAAAAATAAACTGGATTGACAACATTTTTTAACAAAACACTGATTTGGACTCTACAGTATCATAAAGAGTCAAGCCAACATAAGAGCTTCTTGACACAGGAAGGCCAGTTCCCCTTCCTTTCTTTCCTGTGGCACCACCACCTCAGCACCAGCGCTAATGCTCTTACACAAAGATTCAGCCAGGTAGGAGTAAAAACACACCAATTCTATGTTTTTTTTTGCCAAGTTAGTTCTCTTTCAAGCTAACGAGCTGCTCACACATGGTAGTGATGTACTACAAGTGATGTCAGATGAATTATTGGAGTGGGAAAAAGAACTCTAGCCTCAGACTTCAACTGCAGTGCTAGTGTTGACTGCATAGCTGGAAACGTGCTTTAATTTAAATCATTTATTTTAGTGACAAAGCCAAATTAAGCAGCCTGACATGTTCAGAACCATTTGAGGGCCCGGCAGTGAGACACATTAGACCCCTAATGAGTACATCAGCAGCTCCAGAGATTAAACATGCAGGCTTGCATGGCCTCCACTGGTTGAAGAAATACACTCAGTTTCTAAACCAGGGAGCAGCAGACACTGGGAGCTTTATAAAAATACACCAGCCTTTGAACAAGGCCAGCATTGGGTACTTCAGAGACACATACAAGAAATTCAGAAAGACTGAACTAAAGGAGACAATCTCTTTGGTTTTTAAGACCCTGTTTCAAAAAGTAGCAATTGATGGTACAATATCTGAACGTTAAATTCAGTGCTGACAGATGTAGGCAATCAAGTAACACTATCATTGGTGATCCACACACCAATTCTTATCCTTATCTGAGTATTTTCTGTTCTTTAGCTTTAAATTTGACACTTTTCAGTGCCAGAGAATACTCCTTTTACTGTCAGCCTTATAAAACACAGACTTCACAAAGGTCTCATTTACCACCAAGGCAGTAAACAGCCTTTTGGAGCCTATTCTTCTAGGCCTTCCAAACATTCTCAATGCTTTTATCCAACTTTTCAGCTTTTTAATACTCCCTATGATGAGATGTTCAATTTTGCAGTATTCTCTCCCCTAAGAATGAAATATATTTTTATGTATTCTCCAGTGGTTTGTTGTTTTTTTCTTTAACAAAGATTTGCCTTTCTGCTTCAAACGCACATTGAGTAACTTAAGACTTGGAGCACAAAGAAATTTAGAAATTCTACACATTTCAATTTTTTTCTGTATTTGAACTCACATATGATTTTGACATATTCAGAGGAAAATAAATTTTAAAAAAATCTCTTTTCACATTTCCAAAAGACTGTAGGCTCAAACCTAACTAATCAGAAATTTCCTGATACTACATTTAATTTTATACAGTTGCCTTGCTGTGTGTGTTCATCCAGCTTCTGCAGATGTCAAAAAGCACAAATTGATCTGTTACCTCCATGAAAACTAGCTGTAAAAAACCCCAAAACACTAAGAGACACATTTAAAGAGCCCTCTCTAGCAATGACTTTTACAGCTTAGCAGCTATTTAACAAAAACACAACATGCATCACAGCTGCAGGCTAGGAGTCTGGGAGGTTTAAACTAACTCCTTCCTTCTAGCTATTGTTTTGCCGTGTCAGGGATTTGCCAGGACTTATCAATAAGAATTTCAGTAAGTTATTCCAGTAGTGGCGCTGTATCTTTGAAAGGGTGAGCAGAGAGAATGTGACACAAGTAGGACAGGACTTCATTCAGCTTAATACTTCAGCCAATAGTGATGAGTACTCACATGAGAGTATTTCAGCCAGCTTAATTTATGAAAAAGGCACTCTGCTCCAAGCCTAGAGAAGACAGTGCAACCTGCAAGGCATGAATGGGCTGAATTATGAGCAATTTGGATAAATGTTGATTTTGCAATGAAAAAGCAGCAATGGTGCATTAGCCTAGTGCTCCAAAGTCTCGTAAGGTGGCAAAAGGACATGCTACTCAAGGAAAATGTGAACCTGGCTGTTTTCTTGCAGTCCACAATCCCCATAATCCTTCAGCAATTTAAACTGTTACAACACAAAATTAAAGGCTACATTTCTACTTACTCCCATCAGAAGCAGTTCATGGACTTGCTGTCCACAAATTCATCTAACCATCGGTTGAACATGCCTTCACAACCTCTTGTGGCAGACTGCAACCTCTGTGGCAGTATTTAGCTGTCCACTGTTAAAATAACTACTTTTAGTAATTTAATTTATTCCTTTCCTAGTTTCAGAAAGTCACTCTTGTTCTACCACTGCAAACTTTGCTGAAGAACTATTTGTATTCACCTGGTCTGCAAGCTTCACAACTGTACACTTGAATCACATTTCTCCCTCAAATTAGAGGATTTTCAGCCTCTCATCACAAAGAAATCTGAACACAGCTCACACAGTTTGGGATATTCCCCTGGACAGATGCCAAGCCTGAAAGTTTGAGTTTTTCAATTAAATTACGAGTATTTAAGACACTGCATAAGGACTAATCTAAGGACCACAGGAAAAAAATGGATCAGCCTAAGGTTATCTTTGCAGTTATCCCTTTGGTCATATTATCCTAAAGCTCCCAACATTATAATTTAAATAAAAAGTACAAAGACATAAATTTACACCTCATGAGGAACTGGAGATAGAAGGCAGGTTGCACATGTCTGCTGCATAACATCTGTCAGGAGCTCAAATAAAAACAAGGAACCCTAGACCTGTGTTCAGTTCTATCTGTACCCACCCAGATGGTATCAGAAACACCTTGTTTATACCAATGGGTTTAAGAGTCACTGTTAAAGCTCATTTTTGACCAGCAAATCCCATTTCTATTCCTCAATTATAACTTTTACCTTCAAATGCATACAGTAATAGAATAAGCTTTGATCTCCTAAAGAACAATAATTGCATACACTGCCACGGCTGACACTTGCCTCTTGCTAAAAATGTTTCTCTAGATTTCTGCATGGTACATTCTTCATCCACTAAAAAAAAAAGTAAAACATGTTCTTGCCCAAAACGCACACAGAACATAGTCTCTACCAATGTTTCAAGAAACATTTCCACATTGCTACAATGGCCTCAGATTAAATATATGCTGAATATGTAACAACCCCTCTTACTCTAAGTGTTTTTTGTGATTCCCTTGTAGTTTACAGCCAACACTCTCAAAAAAACTGAGCACTCACAGCCTTTGCTTTTAAAAGGAGCTCAGATGTGCTTCACCATCACTTACTCTTTGCACCATGACCCCTTTGCTCTCTTCTGCTGAGGCCCAATGGCCCAAATCTGATTTTTTTTCCTTCCTGTGTAATACTTGCAATATCCACTACAACACACCAAGATTCAGGGTGTGTTGTACTCTGTAAATAACTGGAGGCAGATTTTCAGAATCCCTTTCCAAGCTCAACTGTAGTTGAACTAGCAGTACCAGGTCAGCAGTGTGTTCCACAGCAGAAAACTTCCATTTCATCCCTTTCCATCCCCAGTCCATCTCCAGACTGTGCGTTCAAACTGCAGCTATGGATACTCAGGGAGTACTCACTGTTACCCAGAAAGGTACAAAAGTTCCTTTAGATTGCTGGAACACAGAGAGCATGTGATGTTACTCCCAAAAGTTTAAGACTGGAAAAGCTACAAATTGCCTAACTTTGGTGGTATTTGTTTCATCTCTGCCCCCGCAGCATATCTCTGCTCCCTGATGCACACATGTTTCTATAGTTGGTCAAACAGTGTCATAGTTGGCAACTTCTAAAGTCAAAGTTTGAGTCATGTCTGCTATTATTCCATTCTACTGTAGCTCTCTGGAACAAGTATTAAATATTAAGCCCATGATCCCTGCAATAACTAAGCATAAAAGATGAAGAAAACCTTAAGGGCAGCATGCTAGCAGACTAAAATCTTCAAGGGAAATTTTCCTTTCCTGAATGTCTGGAACATACTATAAACACACTAGTGCTACCAAAAATATCAAGTGATTTCTGGCTAATTTATTCTAAAGCCTTATGCAACATATTTCATATCAGTCTGCTTATTCATCTTAAACTTGAAATAAAGAAATCTGATCTCTCCTGGTTTTACTAGAAGTATTCTGGCTTAAAAGAATTTCATTTGCAAGAGCTCTTCTGGAATAAAGAGGACAAAAGTTAAGCTCCTAAGGAAAGAAGATCGAGGAAAATAATTTGTGGTATTTGAGAGAAAGTCTACAAGCTCATTTCCTCCCTGTTTAGTCCCATTTTTCAGATTTTTTTTTACAGGCAATGTTTTTTTCATTAATTCTGGAATCTGGACAAGATTCTTTATCAATTTCACCAAGTGCACAATGTACACCTGAATTCAGTATGAACTTTAAACTAAAATCAAAGTCAGTCTTTTCCATTTCAGATAGAATATACTCTAGCTTAAATGACTCAGTGAAAAGGCCAAGGGAAGTCTATCACACCCACCATTCCTCCAAAAACTGCCTTTCAAGATTCCAGGAGGGCTAACTCTTTCATTTTGTACAAATAGACACCTGGTTTTGTGATACTTTTCTGAAGAACTGCCAGCAAAGAAAAAAACCAAACTGATATGGTGCTCATTCTTACCTCCTCAGGTCAGAGCAGGGCTGCATTCCCTCACAGAGGTTTGGGTGTTAGGGTTTGTTTTCCCCTTTGGAAGGGGAGCTCAGCCCTACTAATGGCCTCAGACTCCAGTTTAGGTTTTCAGCCAATCAGCCCAGCAGGGGGATGGCTCTGGAGAGCTCCTATCCCAAGGAGCTCTGGCCAGCTCATCTCAGAGACCAGAGCTCCAAGCTGCAAGACCAAGGTCGTGGTTCTGATTTGACACAAGCTGATGAAGTTCAAGTCATGACACTTCTGACCTTGGAGGGCAGGAGGAGCAAAGGGATTTCCTCCTGTCAGCCAGCTTTAGAGTGAGAAATTGAACCATGTCTATACAGACATGCAATTTACACATTCATTTTTATGTTTGCTATGCTCTAGTATTGTAATGCATCTCAAAACGCAACAGCACTGTACTCATTGAAAACATAGTTACTCACCTATTATGACTGTATATCTTGCTCACTCCATGAAGTTTATGAATCAAATGAGAGAACTCAAATTTCTCATATATAGAACTAAACAAGCATAATCATGATCTTAAAAAAAGCTTGGGAAGCTGGACTTTTCTTCAATTGCTAAGGGCTACCTCAAATTGTAGGCAGTGCTGTAATGAAAAGGTGTACTGCTATTAAAAAATTAGCACTGCATCTAAAACATGCAGTCATGGCATACAAAAATTGCCTGCAACAGGAGACATGAGAAGGAACTTAACTGACCTTTAGTTAAACTATTGGAGGGACCAACGTATTTTAGCAACTCTCCTAAAATTGCAGAAGAGGAAAGCTATCACAACTTTTATTGGTAGTTGGCCAATCCACCTGTCTCTAAAAAGATGCAAAATTCTTCTACTGACTTAGTATTATGAACAACATCAGAGTACTGCTTCTTAAAACTCAAAGGACATTAACAGCCCCAGAAAAGCAGTGACTAAGCACTCCAAACCACAGCAGTTTAAGCCCTTCTCACCTCATTAATTTTGACTAAAATTTTCCATGTGCAACAGGCAAGTGTCAGCTTCATTATTTTAGAAAATAAATACTCCTGGGCTAAATTTGACAGGAATATTCACAGAGCTGCTATCAGTTACCTAGGTACCTGTTTCAGTTTATAGCTTAGCAGCTCCTCCACTTTGTTAAAGCCCAAACAATTGTATTTAACAATTACTTAATGCCAGTTCACTTTCAATAGAGGCCTAATGTACCTCAGACAAGCCAGTCCCCCACCCCCTTGATAAGCAGGGTTCCATTATGTTATGTATCTGATGTTAACCTCTTATTGCTCCAGGGTTTTAAACCAAGCTCAAGCCCCAGACTAAACTGACGGGAGACTCAAGAGCTCCTCTCTTGCGGTCTCTGCTTGGTCTTCATACTGTGCCTGTCAAACACATAATCAGAGTAAAAAGTCATCTGGAATGAAGGTTTACTGTTTGACACCAAGTTTCTATTACTGGAGGTGGAGAGGAATGTTTAGGAAGGTTTTTGCAGTGGCCAATTTCTTCTAGCCCAGAGAATATTGAGCACAGGGCTGCCTGTACTCTCCATTCTATTACAAAAACCTAATCCCATCGCATGACCTGCAGCAATTCAGTTTAACAAATCAACAATTACAAATATTTTGGCAAAGTAAGCTTAGGTATTGTTTGCCTCTCGGCACAGTTCACAATCAGTTTATGGCTTTATGATAAAAGTCATTAAATCCAATCTGAAAAGCAGAATTTACAGCTCACTTAGCAAGTCAGGCCCATAAATGGATGCTTTCAATTACAGGGCATTTACATGCACAACCATTAAGGCAGCATTGAATACATTTGAAAACTCTGGAATACTTTTTATAATAATTAAAACTTTGCGTACTGTTCTTCATAAAAACAAAAATTAGGAATTTGCTTCAGTCTCAAGCAGAGCTCAGTTTCATTGTTACCCAGAATATACTACAAAGCCTGTTCTCCAAGTACTTTTGTAGGAAAGGGATTAGAAAGATGGAAACAAGGTTTGTTTTTAAAATTGCCCTCAGTTGCAGGGAGGGTTTTCTGAGCTCAAATAAACTCAATTATATCAACTGGTACTCAAGACTTCTGAAAGATCAAGTGGAACAGGAAGATGGAGGAGGACCCAGGGTGAGCCTTGCATTTGGAGACGCGCTGTGCAATTCCAGCATATTTGATTTTGTTGGTGAATGTAGCTGCTGGGTAGAAGGAAACAAGAGAACAGTTCAGAATCCAATTCTTTAAACTCATTTTTTCAATTGCCCTGTTTCTTTTACTGTTAAACAGAACCTCAGCAAAACTGATTAATTCTTCTCCAAGGTTCTATGACGCACATCCAGCCTCTTCAATAAAGAAAACTGGATCTTCAAACACTTACACTCCTTTTGGTGACTGTCGTTGTATCTGACCCACACAACTGCAGAACAACAATGAGCTGCCAGGTTACTCTTTTCAACACCCCAGTATGATGTTCAACATATGCTCAGACTCACCTTTAAGTGGAAACCACCTTAAACAAGACCCTCCCCTTCCACTTCTTAAAGGCATTTGTAACTTACGTTATCTTTCATCATGATAGTGCTAAGCAAAGGGGGGAAGGGACTTCACAAACACCTCCTTTACTCACACTCTCATCCCCGAGTTCACCAGAGCTTGTAAACTTTAGAAGTTTGAAAGCTGTGCCTCAGAATGAGCACACAAATAGCCCACTCATGCACCAACACCTCGACGAAGCATGAGAAAATCTAAACAAGCAACCTCGCTCTGCTGGCCTCTCACCTCAACCAGAGGGTGTTTCTTTCCCAGCCTGGAGAACAGAGCAACGACTAATCAGTCCCTCAATACAGAGTCCAGCCCCGACAGAAATAATGTCATGAATCAGTTTGAAAGTACAGCTCTCCAGGCTAAGACAGAACACTTGAGAAGAGAAAAACCTGCTGTTACCTGTGGTGTCCTAACAAGCTGTTATTATAAACCTCTCACTACCGATGGAATCTAACTAGTTTATACCTGTGGACTGTGATAGCACAAACTCCACACACAATATACACAGGCTGCAGTTTTTTTGGAGACACTTGCTTTGGTGAACCCAGTAAACAAACTTTTTTTCTAATGCTATCCCGCTCACAAGCATTTGAAAAGAGCACAACACACGTGCTGGGTTTTTCTCAGTCAGAGACTGTGACGGACAACCAAAGAGACACAAGACCAGCCTGCAGCCTGAATCCCAGCTGTTCAACAGCTCTCCACAATCATCGTAAGAGCTCTCCACTCATTCACACGCTTTTTTCCGTTCTTTTATTTCCCCAGAGTGACGACTAAAAGACCACGCTGTATTGCACTTCTCTTCCCCTCCACTCTCCACAAAAAGAAAAAAGAACCCCAACAAGCAGGAACTCCACAACTCTGCAGCAACAACACCGACCACTTGCCCTTATCACAACACAGCTTTCCTTTCCCCGTGCACTTAAGGAGACAGATGAGGCACTTACCAGGTTGTGTTTGTTTACAAACAATACCCAGGGATGGAGCTCCCACAGCTTCTCTGGGCAACCTGAGTCAGTACCTAGCTACCCTCGCAGGGATGAATTTCTCCCCAGCATCCCACCTACCCTTGCCCTCTGACAACACACAGGCTGCTGCAGTACTAAAGGCATGAATAAAACCGGTAGTCTCAAGTCCTGTCTCACGCGGGCTGTGTGTATTTTAAACCCGCGGCTCTGCGGACAAGGAGAGGGGACAGACAAGAGGGTGAGGCAAAACCTCGCAATGCCAAACACAAACTTCGAGCTCCAAACACAACTCCTCACCCCACACCGCTCCTAACTTTCTCCTCCAAAACTCCACGGAGTTTCGCACACCTATCCCTGACTGCACGACCACGAAACACATGGGGGGTGTCCTGGACAGCGCTAAGAGCTGGACGCGATGATCCTCGCGGGTCCCTTCCAGCTCGGCATATTCTGCGGACTCCTGCAAGGAAAACACACCGGGCACGGAGGGAGAGAGCGAGGGAGAGAAGGAGCAGCACAACTTCTTTATTCCCCCTCCCCTCACCCACACATACAGACGGGCGGCACAGCCCGGCCCTCCCACCACAGCCCGGGGGTAATGCCGGCGGGAGCAGGATAACCCAGCCCGGGTCCCACCACAACAAAAAGGGCAAGGGCGTAGGGAGGCGCCCCCGGCCCCGCTGGGGCCAGGCCCGGACGGTTCCTCACGGCCCGCGCAGCGCCAGCGGTGCGACCCTGCCCATGGGGCAGGGATCCCGGACCCGGCACCCACCAGCACCTACCGGGAGTCACCAGGATCCGCCGAGAGCCACCGCTCCTTCCTCTCCTTCTTCCTCCTCTCCCCTTCCTTATCCTCCTCCGTCTCCCCGAGTGCTGTGCGGCCGCCGCCTCTTCCCTCAGCGTTACCTCCTCCGAGGGCCCGCCCCTCGGGCCGCCCCGCCTCCGACAGTGGGCGGGGAAGCGGCCCATTGGCCGCGTTTATCTTTTCCTTAAAGAGCCGCACTGCGATTGGTCTAAGAGTCTAATTGGCAGGCAGAGTCGCCAATGGAATGCCGGCAGCGTTAGAAAAAAAAGACAAGGGAAGGGGAGTGGAAGAAGCAGGCGTGAGGCGAGGGAGGCGGGTCGGGGTCGCAGCGCTCATTGGTTAGATTGACTGTCAGTCACAGCCCGCGCGCCCGCCGCGGGAGGTTGATCGAGGCTTATCGGAGGTTTGGGTGAACTGCAGCAGCGCAGTCGCAGTGCGGCGCTCCGGCTCCGTATCCTTCCGCGGCGGGCACGGTGCGAGCCGAGAAAAAGTGCGTTGATTCCCGGTGGGAATTGCCGCTGGACTCCAGCTGGGGTCTGCACGGGTGGGCACTGATACCTGGCTCCTACTGGCAATAGCGTCACACCATGACCAGGGCAGCCACCGCCTCCCTGTGCCGGCGCTGCTGAGGCACCTCCAGTGCTGGGACAGCTCTGGGTCCCTCAGCACAGGAGAGACACCGAGGGGCTGGAGCGTGTCCAGGGCAGGGAACGGAGCTGGGGAAGGGGCTGGAGCCCCAGGAGCGGCTGAGGGAGCTGGGAAAGGGGCTCAGCCTGGAGAAAAGGAGGCTCAGGGGGCCCTTGTGGCTCTGCACAACTCCCTGCCAGGAGGGGACAGCCGGGGGGGTCGGGCTGTGCTGCCAGGGAACAGGGACAGGAGGAGAGGGAACGGCCTCAGGCAAAGCTGAGGTAGGATATTGGGAAAATTCCTTCAGGGAAGGCTTGTCCAGCCCTGGCAGAGCTGCCCAGGGCAGTGGTGGAATCTTCATCCCTGGAGGGATTTGAAAGCCATGTGGATGTGGATGTGTGGGACATGGGTGAGTGGTGGCCTCAGCAGTGCTGAGGGAATGGTAGGACTCACTGGTCTTGGAGGGCTTCACCAGCCTAAACGATTTTGTGGTTCTAAATATATTCAAAATGCCCAAATCTTCATGTCTCACAACGGCACAACAGTTCCAGGCCAGGCGTCCTGAGGTGTTACACGACCACAAGGCAGCCCCAGATACTTCCCAGCCTCCCTCTGCTGTGTGCACCCCATACTCAGTAACTCTTAACACAGCAGTTTTCCCCCATGGGTTGGGGGTGGTTTTAGCTACTGCCTTCAACAGTCTCTGCAAAGCTTTAATCATTTGTGTTGAGGTAATGGTGAAAGAAAACCAAACTCCTTCACCTCATCAGGGACCATGGGTCAGGTCACCACAAGGGAATGTTTGGGACAGTGCATGTTTGGGGGCCCATCAGTCTGTGAAACCCATGGTTGTTCTGCCTGCAGAGACCCTTGCAGTGATGCTCAGCAGGTTCCCTGGGGCTGTTCAGCCTGGAAGAGAGAGAAGGTTGTATGGAGACCTCACAGCACCTTCCAAAAGGGCCCACAAGGAAGCCAGAGGGGGCCTCTATGTCAGGAACTGCAGTGACAGGACAAGTGGGAGTGGGTAGAAATTGAAAGAGGGGATCTTTAGGTTAGATATTAGAAAGAAATTCTTTTCTATGAGGGTGGTGAGACACTGGGGCATGTTGCCCAAGGAGGTCATTGATGCCCCAACCCTGGAAGTGCTCAAAGCCAGGTTGGATGGGGCTTGGGGCAGCCTGGTCTAGTGGAAGGTGTCTCTGCTCATGGCAGTAGGAGTCAGGACTAGATGAACTCTTAAGGTCACTTCCAACTCCTTAACATTCTATGATTTTATGAGTGGGAAGCCACAAGGTGGGAGTTGAATGGGTTTTTTTGGGGTGAGAAGGTCAATTCTGGATTTGCTCTAAGTCTGTTGGAGATCCTCTGGGTTTTTTTGCTTTTGCCTTTTTGATACTTGATATATATCTTTTATCTCCACTTCAAGCCACTTCCTTTATACCTGAGGTCACATCTCCCTAACGTAGCAGTTGTCTCTCCAGAGTCATGCCCATCTTCTAGACTGAAAGGGTTTCTGGACTCAGTGATGTAGGTGTTATGATTCAGTGTCTTGGGCACAGGTCCCACCTCAACAGGGTTGGCATTCCCAGCAGCCAGGTGAAACACCTCACAGTATTTAGCCCTTCTACAGAATGTGGACTCACAAAAATCCCACTCTTGCCTCTTTTGTGCCTGGATTTTCCAGACATGTGGCTTAATTTTTTGGTAGCATTTTCACCCAGTCCCAAACATTAGAGATTCAAGGTAGTTTTGAAATTAATAGTGAAGTGAAATGGAGAAGATCCCCTCTGCAGACAAAGCAAAGCATCTGAGAGATTACCATCATGTTTTTCAAAGATAAGGTGTTCCAGTCCTGTTGTGCCTGGAAACGTATACAGACTATTCAGCCAGCAAAGCACTTGTTTTGTGGAGGTTTCACTGCATTCAGGGAGATTTTTTTTGATTTTTTTTTCTATGAAGAGTAAGTTAATTAAGCTCAGTTTTCATATGGATTTGCGTCAGACATTCCCTTCACCTCTCCTCTGCAACAGACTCGTGGCTCCCTCTCCTCCTGTCTCCAACGCTGATTCCTGATACATCCAAATCTCCCTTCTATGTCCCCAGCCTACTTGTCTTGGCCTTCTGTCTGGAGCAGCACATGCTGTGCCTGGTTGAGGGATGTGTGTACTCTGGCTGGCCAGCTGCCTGCCCCTTATCTACTGCCAAGGAAGCCAAGCAGTGCTGATAAGGGCTGAGCTCTCCCTGCCTTTCTCCCTGGCAGAGCACTTAACAACACGTGTCTTCTCTAATGCAGCCGCTGTTTGCCGTGGAGCTAGACTGACTTTGTATTTCCAGAAGCTCTGCTTCTCTTTCAGGTGTGGTTGAAATCAGTCAAAAGATTGGCCAGCTTATACTGGGGGACCCTAATACACCCAACACACACACACACAAAAATCCAACACTTGCATAAACCTTTCTCTAGGAAAGGAAATTGCAAGCAGCAGGAGGAAGAAAGTGAATGGAAGAAGGCAGCATCAGAGCTGCAAATCCCAGAGCCCAGAAGTTACCTGAGAAGCAGGGTGGTTGTGGGGAAGGCAGGCAGGCAGGATGTGCATCTGCTCTAGAAAGAGCTCCCAACTGTATGCCTGCACCTCCAGGAAGAACATTGATTTAGATGGGTTATTAGAAGTTTTTTTTTGTTCTTTTATGAGTGATGAAGCACTGGCACAGGTTGGCCAGAGAACTGGTGGATGCTGCAACCCTGGAAACATTCAAGGTCAGGTTCGACTGGGCTTTCAGACACCTAATCTCATTGAAGAAATCCCTGCCTTTGGCAGGGGAGTTAGACTGGATGACTTTTAAAGGTCTCATCCAAATCCAAATCCAAACTATTTTACAATTCTGTGAAATAATACTTGATTTTAGTAAAAGAAATTGTAAAACTTGATCCCTGACACCAAAGCTGGATATTGCTATGTCCTATTAATTAATCACAGAATCCTAGAATGGTCTGGGCTAGAAGATTGGAAGTTCATCTCATTCCACTCCCCTGACATGGGCAGGGACACCTTCCACTATCCCAGGTTGCTCCAAGCCCTGTCCAACCCAGCCTTAGACACTTACAGGGATCCAGGGGCATCCACAGCTTCTCTGGGAAACCTGTGCCAGGGCCTGCCCACCCTCAAAGGGACTGATTTCAAAAAGTCTAATCTAAATATTTTCTTTTTGTAGTTTAAAACAATCTCCCCTTGTCCTTTCACTATCTGTTGTGCAAAAAGTTGCTCTCCATTTTTTATAATATCCCCTTAGGTACTGAAAGCCTTCAGTGAGGTCTCCTTGCAGCATTCTCTTCTCCAGGTGAACACCCCCAGCTCTCCCAGGCTGGCTCCAGAGCAGAAGGGCTCCAGCCCTGGCAGCAGCTCCATGACCTCCTCTGGACTCGCTCCAGGTCCGCATGCTTCTCAAACCATGTAGCTCAGCACATTTTGGACATTAGCAGTTAACTACAAATGGCTGCCAGTCCCATTTGGATTTGAGGCTGAGAACGTGAGCATCTCCCTTAAGGTCTCTGAATGTGTGTGAGGGGTTCAGCATCCTCACAAGGACGTTCATGTGCAGAGACAGCAACATCTCAGTGGTATCTGTCATCTGTCTGCTAAAAAGAACAAAGGAGATTGAGCAACTCGGTTTAGTGGAAGGTGTCCCTGCCTGTGGAACAAGATGATCTGCAAGGTCCCTTCAAACCCAAACCATTCTGTGCTGGTATGAAATAATCTAGGACCTAAAAAAACATGATGAAGCAGTAGCTGGCTGTGCTGTGCTACAGAGGATACATGTTGACTTCCCAAGCCCTGTGGCCAAAGGAGATACATCATCATTATCTGTTAACTTCAAAGACTCCTAGGATTTCTGAATGACTCAACACTAGCAGATATTCCTGCATGAAGGTAGAGACAAGTGCAAAGTGCAATGCCAGGAAGACAGGTCTTGGAGGCAGAGCAGGTAGTTTTTGTGTTGAAGTCATTATTACCAACATGTCAGTGTTGGTGTTAAGCTGAAAAAAATGGAGGAGCATTGAGCAGAGTTGTGATACAAAAAGATTAGCCAGCATGTTCAAGACAGGTAACAATGGGGGAATCCTCCTCACCCTGGTCTGTAGTTTGCTCATGAGGGGAGCTGAAGGGTCAGGCACTGATCTCTTCCCTCTGGTGGCCACTGACAGGACCCAGGGAACAGCTGGAGCTGTGCCAGGGAGGTTCAGGTGGCATATCAGGGCAAGGTTCTTCCCCCAGAGAGTGCTGGCACTGCCCAGGCTCCCCAGGGAATGGGGACATTCCCCAGGCTGCCAGAGCTCCAGGAGCCTTTGGACAGCGCTGCCAGGGGTGCCCAGGCTGGGATTGTTGGGGTGTCTGTGCAGGGCCAGGAGCTGGACTCTCCCAGAGCTCCAGGAGCATTTGGACAATACCCTCAGGGACAGGGTGGGATTGTTGGGGTGCAGGGCCAGAGGTTGGACTCATGGTTCTTGTGGTTCCCATCCAGGTCAGGGTATACTGTTAACTGCTGTAAATAAAAACAACACACTTCTGTGTATAAAAACAACCACAATTCCAGGGTAAACCACTGGTAAATGTTCCTAGATTTCTTAGCTCATTCTGTTGAAGAACTATTCTGTACTTCAATAGGTGCTTTGTCTCTTGCATCACTGGCTGCAGTGTTGTTTCCCTGCTTTCTCTAAATGCCATCCAAGCACATTATTTTCCCTCCAAACTTACATGGAAGCAACTCTTCCCTTGCACAAATCTGCAAAAGATTATGAAAGAGGGAATGGCACTGAGTCTGGAAGCTCTGAAAGGGACAGATTCCCTTTCACTCTGCATCACTTCATGGCCAAACATGGAAACAGCTTGTCCACGCCATTGCGGGACTGTCTGCCATGGGGGAAGCAGTACAACACTGGCAAAAACCACCCCTGCTGTTGATACCAGCATGAAAAACTCCTGGAGGGCTGAAACTGTGTGTTCCTCAGAGGGTTAAATATGAATTAAACCCCTTTTCCTTGTATCTCATCAAGCTTGCACACAGCTTCACACTGTATCAGTTCTTCTGGAAGCACAAAAAGGGTTAAAGAGAAAACCACACTCTGCTTTCCCCATCACATCATGAGGAACATGTCAGTTGATTTTCAAGACAAGTAATGTCTGGCATACCGTCAAAACAGGCATTGCATTAAAGTGACTAGAGAGGAGCGTTAGCATCATAAATTTAAATAAAGTCGTTGCACGAGGGATAAAAATCTCCAAAATAAACAGCAACTTTACTCAGTCATACCAGCATAAATTAAATACTCACAAAACTTCTCAAACATTAAAAAAAATGCTGCAACCTGGGAATAACAGCAAAATACATTAAAAAGGCATTGCATATTTCTGTTACTCTTATCTTTCCAATAATGAAATTATTAATTATTTCAGTAATGAAATGAATAACCTCTTAAACCTTGAAACACAAATCTGTTCACTACCTCTTCTGAAATGCAGAAGTATGTTTCCAATATTACACAAATCACTGTCACTTCAGACTGGGCTGTTGGGAGATTTCAAAACAAAGCCAAAAAAAAAAAAAAAGAGGAATCAGTTCCACGGTGAAAAAAATATTGACAAAAAATAAAACTTGACAGCTCTTGATGTAAGCCTGCTGTGCCTGTCCTATCCCCTTGGCAAAGCAGACTTCAGAAATAACCACTATTCAAAATAATTGGCTAAAAGCAAAGTTCTGCCTTTCTGACCCATCATCGCACAAACTGGTTGGTGTTTGTGGTATAAAGTACAGGGCTCTCATCACATGGAATGGAGTTAGACATAATCCTTATAAGTGACATCCCCCTTGAGATATTCATAGCACAGTGAGAAGACCTATATATCTGTTCCTAATTTACACTGTATAATTTTGATGAGTAAATGATTAAACTGCCTTAACTTACCTTAATTCCTATTGCCTTTGTGCACATAAACCCAGTTGCCCTGAGTAACCAAAAGCGTAATGAATTGACAGACAGCTTGAGCACAGACACCCGAATTTTTAATTCCTTTGCTGAATTGTCTTGCTTGATTTTGTGCTGAAATTGACAGGAAACTTTCATGCACCTAAACTGGCTTTTCCTTCCCCAATTCTGGTTCTTATTGCTTAGAAACTTTTCATGTTTGCCAGCATTTCTGTTTTTCCTCAGATTATTCCTTTGTCCTTTTTTATTCTTCCAAATACTGCACCATTCATCTGCCTACATCCTTTATTTTGGATTAGTTGATTAGAAACACATTTATGCTAACCCCAAATAAGACATCATTAAAGTGAAATAGCCTTGTTTACAAAGAGATTTACACAAGTTTATCTCTATTGACTTAAATAAACAAGTGTAATTTGTGAGTAGGCCTGGGGGACAATAGCTTTGTTTCTGCATTAATGGTAGGCCTTGGTCCAGGAAGGATTTGAGTACGTGTTTAAATCTATGCAGTGAATAAGCCAGTGGGACCAGTCATAGAAACAAAATTCAGCATAAATACAAACCTGGTATGATTAATTTTTTGATCATCTTTATTTCATTTTTCGGTTTGCTTTTTCCAGGAAGCTGACATTAATTCATTACACTAAAATCTTCAAAATAATCAAGAAAAAATAGTTTGTGCCTCTGTAGGAAGGATCAAAATAAACCAATTTATGCCATGATCAGTTATTGCAATACAGTCTGTTTCTGTTTTACACTGTGTAAGAGGCACTATGCTAATTAAGCATATGTTTGTATAGATTAGTCTCAATGAGATTTACCCCAGTTTTCTACACCATCTGTGCAAGATTGGTAGCCGAGTTGGGAGTGATCTCTGTATATATTGTCTATACTTGATTGAGTTGAAGAAGTGTTTACAACACTTTAAAGTAGACATTTTCTTTTTGTTATTATTGGTCTAGCAACTTTTATTTAGGAATTTTGGCCATTCTCCTTGTGTTTTCAAAAAGTAGTGATTTATGACATTATCAATTTAAAAGTTTTGATTAAAAGTTATCATCTTAAAAGATTTATTCTGATGGACCAAATAAATCAAGCAAGACTTTAAAGGACCTGACAAATCCCTTCTTGCTTAGATTCATTTAGAGATATAAAACATATATTACTGTTTAGCACATGAAGATAACACAAAATAAAAATGTTGCTATAAAAAAAATTAGGCCTTAAAAATATAGTGGGACTTTATCACTACAAAGCTGTCATGTTGTTTATTTTAGCTCTTGGCATTTATCATGATGAATAACTGATGCAAAAAAAAAAAAAAAAAAGTCTGTCCTTCTCACAGTGCTTGCAGCCAACTGATAGTTTTTTCTGTGTAATCCCCAGGAAAGCCTGTGTCAGAGCCTCCATCCCTGGCATTCCACGTTTACCAGGGGCTGGTTTTGTCATCTGGGGTGACAGGAGAAGGAGCTCTTTGCTCTGGACAGCCCTGGAGCAATGCTGTGACAGCCGCCGTGTTTACGAGGACGCTGGGGAGAACACGAGGAGTTACCCCAACACTTCTGGCTGGTGTAAGAATCGGCTGGCAGTGTCCTCCCCCAGTTTTGGATCGAGCTGGTGCAAGAAGCTGGGCAAGTGTCCTCTTTCAGCACAGCAAACTCCACTCTGCAGAAGCAAGTTTTGCCCTGTTTTATACGTAGCAAGTGCCTTGCTGGCAGCACAGACCAGATCTCACCAATATGTGGGCAGTCATTGTCCTCATGCCATGTTCTGGCTGCAAGACACCAAGAGGCTAAAAATTAACATTTTACCAGACTCTTCAAATTTATGACTAAGATGGATCATTACAGACATTTCTGTATATTGTTCACTTCAAAGACCAAATAATTTCCCCCAAAGGTTCCCTTTTTGGGTCCACAACTTCAGCAGCTGTGAGCTGTTGCAGGAGAGGCAGCTTGGCTCCCATGACAAACTTGGCTTGAAGAAGGATCTCCTATTTGCCTGGTAGGTTGGTGTGATGAAAATGGGGCCTCTCTCTTTTATCTTCATGCCATCAGATCTCATTATACCTTTTTGTTGGTTTGGTTTGGTTTTCTTACACTAATGTCTTCACATACAAATCTTTATCACATGTAAGCATTTGGCTACTGGGAGTGAGACACCTCAGTGGGTTTTTTTCCTAAGTAAACACTCTAAACCAAGTTTCTTTGGTCTTTCCCTGCTAGGAGGATTTCCAAACTTCCGTGTTTATCTTAAACCCTCTTTATCTCTTCAGTTTTCTTTTAAAAGCATGGACATTGAAACCATGAACTGCTCTTTACTTCATTTACAGTGGTATAACAGTTCTCTGCCTTTATTAAGTTCTCTTCTGTTTATGCATTCAAAGGCCCCCTTTCCACTCTGAGCTACTATTCCTAGTTTTACTATGTAAAACTAGGAATAGATACAGTGACTTGTAAGTCCTTTTTAAAACCACTGCTTTCCTAAACGCAGCCCCTGCTCTTCACATTGAGATGTGCACTGCTGATTCCTTCAGACAGCTGTCTTAAAAACACCAATCTGAGTGACTACATTTACTGCACTGTGCAGATTGGTCTGTAAAAGTAATTTGTCGATATTTATGAAATATGGCAGTAAGAAAAGACTCCCAGCCTCCAGCCACAGGCAAGGATAGCTTTTGATTTTTCTGACCTCCGTGCTTACAGGTGAGGAAAGGTCAGACAAAAATGAGAACTTAAATGCTTTAGAGTGGTATTGCTGGTGGAAATGGAAATAGAGAGGTATGTCTTCTGGTAGATGTGACCAAACCAAACCTGAAACTGCAGTCTGGCTGAGTTCGCTCCTCCATGCAAGTTTGTCACAGCTGCAGGCAAACAGATTACAGATCATACAGTTTTATGAAGTAAAGATAAAGAAATAACTGCATACAGACTGAAAGAGCCAGATTCAGAATTAGTCAGCCTGTTAATATGTGCCATGGGAGGGAGCAGGGCAAGAATGAACTACAAAAGGTGAAAACCTTGGAAAGCATGGGAGATGACACCATGGACAATAAAAAGGAACAGCATCTAAAATAGAGGCAGTGGTCTGCAAAGGGCAAGAAACAAATGGAAGAGGCTAATATTCAATAATCCTGCTTTATGTGTTCATTCCAAGATACATTGCTTTCCAAGCCTGCACAAAGAGCAATCTGCAGCAGTTCGGAGTCTACAGCAACAGAAGAAAAACAGTAACAGTCTTCAGAAGGAGCATCTTGCTCTCATCCACTGGCTTGAAGATTAAAGCAAAAAAATCCAACCAACCAACCAAAACAAAAGAATAGTTTGCACCTCAAGCACTATTAAGACATTATATGGGAAATGTTCCAAGGACATTATGTCTTCTTTGCAGAATGAATGCAAGTGTCTTTCACAAACTTAAAAGCTAAATTAAAAATTTAAGTAAAGATTTAAGGCAAGTTTTTTATGTTGGACTCAAGGACCCACCTTGTCCTCTGTGTGTAGCTTTGACATTAACTGTGTTCAGTGTAACCACAGACTTCTCCTTAGATAACAAAGGGGATAGATGTTTGTGGTTTGCAGGGCAGAGGCTAAGAATTTTGGCCCAAGCACTCCTGGTGGGTGATTTTATCACAGTACAATGCTTTGGAGAACCTTGAATTGGGCGCAATTGTTCAATTTTGTGTATGAAGCTCCGCTGAACTCTGGCCCACCAGCAAGAAAAAAGCCCCTTAGAAGTTAAAGAAAACAGAGGAATCATCTGGAAAGCTGTTTCCAGGATTCATCTATAGTTTAATGAGAGTTGAAAACCTCTCGATGGAGCTCACTATCTCAGGGTTTGTGAGTGCTGTAACCAGCACAGTGTGGAGTTCAGGGCTGGCTGGCTACCCAGGCCCTGGTGGATTTTGCAATGCACCAAACTTGGCAGGTGGTTACACTGTTTGGGGAGGAAGAGAGTCAGGGAATGTCAGTCTGAACTCTGTCCATTCTTAAGAAATATCATGGAGACATGCCTGGAGCAGGTTTGAGTCCAGCAGTCATTCTGCCCAGGGAAAGTGCCCAGCACAAGCTCTAATGACTCTGCTGATGGGCGCTGACAGCCACAGTGCTCCGTGTGAGAAATGCCCTGCCCTGAAAATGCTTAGAGAAGTGACAGCCAGTCACTTGGCCTTCTTTCTGATCATCCATTCCTGGGTGCTCTGATGAGATGTCTTCTCTTCCTTCAGCTGATGTTCCTGCTATTTCTCCTGCAGTTGATCCGGAGGAGAAGCACCTGCAGTGTCTCACCTACCACGTGTCAGTGCCAGACAGCTGATTGTCAGCCTACCTGGAACTGTCTAGACGCAGTGATGTGCTGTCAAATGCTCAAAGTTAACAAAATGATAGGGGAGAATATTTTCCCCGTGAGTCCTCTTTCAGTCATGATCTCCGAGGTTATTTGTGTCAGTGGCAAGTACAACATTTTCAGATGAAGACACAATTCAATGAAATCAACTCTGCCTCTTTAAGATGTTCTAGGGTTTGGGGTTTTTTTACAAAGTCCATACTTGTCATCAGCTCAGGCTTACACAAATTCCCCAGGCACATGCAATGCTGCAATTACAGATAGTTTGCACTTATTTAACAGCTAATGTCAGTAGATAGTGGTCTCCTGCTGCTAGATAAAGCCAGAAGGAAATCTGTGACAATTTACATTCTGAGTCCATTTAAAAATTAAGGCTAGTGGCTTGGAAAAAAAATCTTTTTTTAAACAGAACATCAGTATCTCTTCTTAGCTTGCTTCCCAGCAAGAGTGAGGAGCAGAGAAGAGTGAGAGAATTATCCCAGCACCATTTAAAATCCAAATAGATAGGATCGTCCCTATGAATGAATCCTGCCATTCTCCTCTCCTGTCTTTTTGCCCTTTTCTGAGCACAAAGACTTACTGGCGTCTGATATGGCTCAAGCCTGTGACACGACCCAGCTACAGGCTCAGCTGCTGGTGAGGCTGCCAGGTCTCTCACAGAGTGCTTTACGTGGAAGATCTCTGTGCTCTGAGCCAGGAGCTGCGTTGCATGGCCGCTGTCTGTGGCGAGAACAGACCATTGAGGAGGAAGATCAGGGGAACAGGGCCAAACTCATTCCCTAGCAAGAATATTTGTAACATGGTTTTGCTCTGTAATATATACCAAAAAGAAAGGGTATTTATGGGATTTACAGGCTAGGCCTTTGCTGGCTTTTGAGGGTGCCTTGAGGCTATCTCCAACACCAAATCCTAGCAGACAGATGGTTGGATGCACTTCACCAAATGTTAGAAGTTAGACATCAAAGTCTAACTTACTCATCCTAAAGTTTCTAGAGGACAGTTCATCTGGCCTGTTTTAAAGATTGTTTTAGGATGACATGAATAATAATAGGAATTCCCTCTATTTTTCTGTGCTGACTATAAATGTAGCCTCTTAACTTTCAGATACCTCAGGCTGCTTCAAGTCTGCAAGTCTGGCTCCGGACAGACAGCAGAGCATGAAGGGTCTAAACCTGCAGGGTCTAAACCTGGAACCAGGTCTGAGGCTGGCCACAGCAGTCTGACTTTCCCCCTCCTGCTGCAGTGTGAGCAGATCAGCAGAGCATGGTGTTGGTACCGCAGCCGGAGACACAGCTGGTGTGGAACCAGCAACACCCAGACAGAGCCAGACTTTCCACTTTCCAAACAGGGCAGGCATGTGGAAAACGTTGCTGCAAATGGCCCCTGGCCTGACCTACATCCCAAACCATGCCCAAAACTTCTCTGTAAAGAGCAACTGGCCCAGGGCCCAGCCTTTTCCAGGACTGCAGCAGAGAGCATGGGCAGCAGAGTGTTGGGTTTTCTCATCTGCATCTGCTTGGTTCTGGGTTCAGGCTGAGATGTCCCCCAGGCTTTGGCATCCTGTCCTGCTGCACAGCAGACCTGACATCCTTCTTGGAGGCACTTGGAATTACCCTTCAGTAGGGTAATACTTATACTAGGCAACAGGCTGGGGTGCAGTGTTGGAGGTTTTGTTGTTTCTAAAAGTTTCAAGCTTGGATCTGTTTGTTTTCTCAGGTTTGGGATTTTTTGTTTTGTTTTGATTTTTTAATGTACTGAGAAAAAGCCTTGCTGTCCCAAGCATCCTCAGCACAATCACAAGATGAAGCCTCAGTTTTCCAAAGGTAGGCATGATAAACTCAAAAATTAAAATACAAATCTGTTGATTACCAGAATTTCTACCTGACATGTAAATCTCTGGTGTAGCAACATAGTGCCCAGCATAGCTGGGAAAACTGTATGACAAGGTCAGGACAGGGATTGATCTGGGACCTCTGGAATTCCCTTCCTTGCTGATCTTGCACAACATCACTGCTTGCCAGCTGTTCCCTTTGCCTCCTGTTCTTCATCCTACAAGTTTTTAAGCAGCTTTTTATGTTATTGTACATTTGCATTTCAGTGTGCTCATGAAGAGAAGCCTAGGAAACTCCAGTAAAATTTTTTCCACCTTTTGATTTTTCCCCCCCCATTTTTGTACAGTTTAATATCTAGATGTCAGGTGTTCTCCTATATAGGTCCTGAGAAGGAATTTCTGATGATTTTGCTGCCCTTCATGTCAGTGGACAGCCATCAATATCTGCCAGCTTTGTCAGTGACAGCAGCTCCATCCTGCACGGGATGAAGGAGCTGGTGTGTGACACAGACCCCCCCTTCACAAAGAGCCAGTAATTGTTAAATAAATTATATGCTTTATTGTCCGCATGTTAATAACTCTAATCCCACCTCCAACTACCACGTTTAGAAATGTGATTAGGGAGGATTATACCTCACCTAATGCCTAATCAGTTGTCTGTTCCTGGCTGGCCTTTTATTTCCACACACGCAACATAAGGGATCTAATCAAACATCTTGCACGCACGGAAAATGCCGAGCGAGTTAAAAATCAGTTGAGTGAGAGCAGGTAGCAGCTAGAAACCAGACGTGACTAAAACATCAGCCAGTGTGGTCACAGCTCTGGGCAGCACCCAAACTCACACCCCAAGCATTTCTTTAGGCTGATGAAAAACCAAAAGGGCCGGGGGTAGATCTGAACCAGACTGGTTTTCTGGTGGGTTTTCTTCTGGTTTTGTTTGCTTTTTTTTTTTGGACAAAATGTGGTTGGGTTTTTTTTCTTTTCCCTCCTCACACAATTCTTGGTTTTATTTTACTTTACATAGGAAAACATGGATGCCTTTTCCAGCAGTACTAAGGAGCAGGCTGCTCAGTGCCACATTTCAGAAGCTGCCTGAACACTGTCCCTCAGAGCTGGTCCCTGAGCACCACTCCTTGCTCCCTCTCTTCATGTGAGGTTCAGTTGCTAGGATATGACAGTGAAGTGACATCCTGCTGACCCAAAGTAAAAATTTGGGACACTTTTTGAAGTTTCCATGGGTGAAACTTCAGTGAGCAGAGTCACAGGACAGGATGCCTTTCCCCCTTGACTGTGCAACCTGAAGTCCAATCTGCTCCACCTTTCCAAGGATTTGTATCACACAAGCACCCAGAAATAACCACCTCTTTCCCTAACAGAGATAGGAGCAGACAGGCAGAACCTCGTGGAGTTCCCCAGCTACTTTAACACCAAGAGAAATGGCTTAGTGAGAACCAGTAGGGTCTAGAAATCCCCTTCCAAAAAGATGAAGGACCAGAAAAACCTTCCCTACCATAAGTTGGCATAACCCTGTTAGCACAATGACTATTGTAACAATGGGAGCTACCCCAGTTATCCAACTGAGGTTTAGCTCCTATTTCTTGGAGCACCAGCTCTGCCTGCTTTCTCCTTCCTTTGACACATCCCCACACCCAGCAACCACTCGTGGGCAGGCAGAGCCAAAGGGACCCAGCAACTGGGAACAGAGGTTAGAATTCATCTCTGGTAGCTGCAGTACAAGGAAGAAGGTTTGTCAAGTCTGTACTTGATGTCTTCTGTGTCCTGCAACAGCACACTGGAGCTGCTGCCAGGGCTGGAGCCCCTCTGCTCTGGAGCCAGGCCCTAAAGGGGCTCCAGGAGAGCTGCCCAGGGACTGGGGACAAGGCCTGCAGGGACAGCACCCAGGCAATGGCTTCCCAGTGCCAGAGGGCAGGCCCAGCTGGGATATTGGGAAGGAATTGCTGGCTGGGAGGGTGGGCAGGCCCTGGCACAGGGTGCCCAGAGCAGCTGGGGCTGCCCCTGGATCCCTGCAGTGCCCAAGGCCAGGCTGGACAGGGCTTGCAGCAGCCTGGGACACTGGAAGGGGTCCCTGTCCATTTGGAATGAGATGATCTTTAAGGTCACTTCTAACCCAACTCAGTCCATGATTATATAGATCTTCTAAAAGTCAAAAAGAAAATAAAATCACATTTTCAAGTTATTTCACATTGTCGGCACTCTTTGTTTCAATAAAGTTAGTTCTCTTTTGCTTTTAGTTTATCATTTCAACACCATGGTGAAATCTGAAATGCTGGGAGGCTGTGGAACCTTGGTGCTGTTAGTTTGTCTACAGTGTTTGTTATCAGGAAAGCCAGGGACTATGTTTAGGGGAGAAGAAAGGAACAAATATTTGGCAAAGAACTGAAATTAAGTCCTGAACATCAACACAGATGCAAATCAAAGCATGATTGTGGAGAAATACCCAAGGATTTAGCAATTCTGGATTAGAAAGAGGATTTCAGCCATGTATTTCAAATCTCTAATCTCGAGTGAGCAAGTAATCTAAATCCACCTAATAATAATGAATGAAATTATAGTTTAGCTAAGTAATTACTCCCTTTTTGCTTCATATAATTCAGAATAAATGTATTTCATGAGCTTTCATTGGAGCATTACTTTACATTGCAGTGATTTTAAATACTGAATAGTAAATCTGTTCTCTTGGTTGACTAAAGCCAAATTTTCTCCCTGTTTTTAGTTTACAGTGTTGAAAAAACTGCAGTGTACAGCTGGGTGCTCATGTAACCCCAGCTGCTCCCTTACTAGACCTCTGTCTGTGAATTTGCCAGCTTGGCTGCTTCAGAGAATTCCAGGTGAGGATTAGGTTTTGAAAGGACCCAGATGAGTTGTGGTAGAGGCTGCAGCAGCCACCTTTCTGATGGACACCTTGAAGTGATCTTACACAGTCCAAAGATGCTGTTTAAAGCCATTTCAGCAAGGCAGCACTTGGAAATTCCATCTGAGGACTGATGCCACCCAGTGAAAGTGGGAGATGCTTTGGTAGTGGCCAAGCTCTAGGCTGAGCTTGCTGTGCCTGGGCACAAAGGAGTGCCCAGAGACTGGATAGACTGGAGTCATCAGTAGAAGTGGAATCAGGCTGTATCTGAAGATTTCTTTTCCCTATGAGTGTTCCAGGGTAGGCTGGATGGGGCTTGGAGCAACCTGGTGTAGTGGAATGTGTCCCTGCCCATGGCAAAGGGTGGAATGAGATGATCTCCAAGGTCTCTTCCAGCCAAACCATGCCATCTGTGAAGAGGGGCATGAGGTTCATACAGGGTTTTGTTGCAGCCCCCCAGCACAATGTGGCAGCTTGTTGGCCAGTGGTGTCAGGGGCTGCAGCTCTGCCTCTCACTCAGAGATGGGCTCAGCCCTCCTGCTGTCCTCTCCATGGTCTTGAGGAGCCTTGGATGGATGAGAGCAAGGGGGAGAACTTGTGGAGCTTCCCTGTGGCTGAGCAGAGAGAAGGAGTGATCAGAAAGACACTGACCCAGGCCTTGCTAGGGAGGGCAGCAGCCTGAGTCTGCACTCACTGCATTCTGGTTTATGCTGTGATTTCAGTATTAGGGAAGAAAAAAGAACCTGTAACCCAAGGAGTGGTGACTCAAGGGCTGTGCCTGTGGTGCCTCCCACTGCCAACAGCTGCTGGGGAATCCTGGAGTGGATTGGAAAGGACCTTAAAGATGATACAGCTCCAACCCCCTGCCATGGGCAGGGACACCTTCCACCAGACCAGGTTACTCAGAGCCCCACCCAAACTGCCTTTGAACACTTCCAGGGATGGGGCAGCCACAGCTTCTCCAGGCAACCTGTGCCAAGGCCTCCCCACCCTCACAGGGAGGAATTTCTTTCTAATATCTAATCTTATCCTGCCCTCTGTCAGTTGGCAAGCATTCCCCCTTGTCACTGTATGCTTTTGTAAAAGGTGCCCCTGCACCAAAATCTGATCCTGCAGTCAGCTGGCACACTCATCCTCCCCAAGCCTGAAGCCTTTGTGCAAACCACAACCTGCTCAGACCAAAAAAAGAGAGGTGTTCACCTTTTTCCCAGTGATGATCCACTTCTCCCCGTGCCCTCCAACCTGACCCCTCCCCAGCTGACCTAAAAGTGTGAGCCCATGGGAGCACAGTTATGTCAGACACTGCCCAGACCTCGCTTCAGCTTCCACATCCCCCAGATGGCTCAGAAAGTCATGACCTACCATTTTCTAACTAACATGATGCAGTCTTGGCTGTTCTTGTAGCCAAGGTGGAGTTTTGAAAGCTAGAGTAAATGGGAATTTAAAACACTGGGGGAAATACTGAGTGGAGGGAGGCAAACGGCATGGATGAGGTTAGCACATTTGGGAGATAGCACAGTTGAAAGTTTGGTGTTTGGGCCCTGACACAGGCCAAACTTTAGCCTCAAAGCTGCTTCATCAGGACAGCAGGGTACCAGCCTGGAGGAGCCAGTGTGTTCCCATCTTCCCACACACAGAAGATGGCTTTTAAGGCCACGTCCAGGAGGGCAGGAGAAGCTGAGGGCTAGCACACTTCAGCAGCTGCTAAATTACCTCTCCTGTGACAGAAATTTCCAGCACAGAGACCATCTCACCAGCTGCCTGACAAGTCTCAACACCAAGCAAGAGAAAAAGCTGCCCACTTTGGTCACTTCTGCCAGTGAAAATTGCTCCCCCAGCAGCCTCCAGCTCTGTCTGCTTGTGACTGATCCACAGGTGCCTTTTTAGCTATCATACTTTTTCCCCTCCTCTCTGCCTTTTCAAGAGACAAAAATTCAGCTGCTGACCTGCAAATTGGAGAAAGTGCATGGTGGGGAGGGGGGACAACATGCTTTTGCCTTCTTTGTACCTGCAAGTAAAGAAAGCAACACCAGCAAACTTGAACTTTAAAAAAAAAAAAAATTAGAAAACACTGAGATTCCTTTTCCCCACCATTATTTGTATTTTGCTTTGGCTGTGTCTTGGATGTGAGGGTGGGTGTTAGAAGCAAGGACCTTTGAGGGCTTCAGGACACAGCTCAGGCTTGACCAGAGCAACACACAGCAACAAACACAGGGGCCATACTTAGAGCTACCAGAGCACTGCCAAAGCAGGCAGCTGAATCCCATTTTAGGTGTCCACATCCAAAATCCAATCCGTAAATAATAATTTTCAGCCATTGTTGATGTTTGTCATCATCTGTCAGACCCTGGCCAAACCACCCAAGTCACTGCAGTGGCATCACTCCCCACTGCCCCTTCACACTCAGCACTTGTGGTTTGTCTAGCTTGGGTTTTTTCTGCCATCCCATGGCCTGCTCTCTGCACACCATGATCCCACTGCTGCTTTTTGCTTTCAGTGCCTCTGAAAAATTCATGTATTCCCAGCAATTTCCCACCCACCCATTCTGTGTGCTCTGGAAGGGCTTCTGCCCATGCTGGATGGTACAGAGAGCACTCTGTCGCAGCTGGGATGTGCTGGTGACCTCCCCTCAGACTCTGAGATCTGGATAACCAGCCTTCAGCTTGCATTCTTGAGAGCAGTGTTAGCTCCTGCAGAGGCAGATTAGGCCTCAGAGATGTCCTTCTGCCCCCACTCAGTCCCTTCTTTTAGCCTTGGTTCAATATCAGAGTTCCCTGTTGTGCAGAAGCAGCAACCCTGGTGTCACAAAAAGGGGGCCACTCCAAGGCTGAAGCCTATTTCTCAGTTGGTTAAAATAAATAGATTTTTCTCCCAAGACATAACAGTTTCCACTGAGGATGCCAGTGTCCCCCACAACTGTCCTTCCTTGGACTAGAAGAGAGCTATGCAAGGGCATTGCTATTTGTCTAGCCATGTGTTTTACCTTCTCACTAATGAAAACCATCCCTGTTTTTCCTCTCAGAAGCTGAAACGGGCTCCCATCCCAGCTTGTCTTTGAAGTTACGGTTTCTGACTTTCTCTGTCTCTCCCTCCTACCTACCCTCCTCATTTTGAAGTGAGGGATCATCCAAGGGACACCAATGTGTGCTTGATTGAGAGCCCTCCAGCTCTGCTCCAGAACGGAGCAGACCAGACTGATAAACCGATATGCACCATCCATCTCCAAGGAAAAGGCTTTCAAACCCCTACAGCTCCCATCCTGAGACACAGCCCACAGCTGTGCAGGCTCTCAGGGAGGTGGAAAGGCAGCTGTGCCCACCCCAGGGACAGAGTAAGTCTCAACAGCAGCTCTAACCCCTTTGGAAAAAAAAATGGATTTGTTTTCCTGGGGCACAAATACTAGTAATATTCCAGGAGTTCAATTCGATCATCCTTGTGGGTCTCTTCCAGCTCAGGATATTCTATGATTCAAATACTCATCAGGAGCCCACAGCCTGGGGAAAAGTTAGTTTGGGGAAGAAACTGTGGCTTTCTAGTGAAGTTTGGGATGTTTTCAGTCTCTGATCCTCAAAAACTCAAGTCAGTGAACTTAAACCACTACAGATGCTCTAGGGTGTCTTTCTAAAACCTTCTCCAGCTCAACTAAGAGTTGTGGGATTGACACAGAACGCCTCTCTCAGCAGAGGATTTGATGAGCCACCAAAGCTATCAAAACTCCCTCTGTAGTCAATTGTGTGTTTCATTGTACATTAGATATTTCTCCTAGGACAGAATGGGTTATTCCTTAAACCTCTGACCACCACACACAGAAATTACCTGGATGCCAAGGCACCCTACAAGAGAAATTCCATGTTTTGTTCTACAAAAGTTTGAAGAGATGTTTACAGTGATGGAAAAAAAAAATCATAAAATGTTTGTCACAAACAAGGATTATGGCTCAATCTTTCTCCCTGGACATGGAAGGAAGAAAACCCAGACCTTCAAATTTCAAGGTTCTGGTGAATTTGCGACATAAATTATTCATTGTCCTAAACAAAGTAATTCCCTTATCTAACTCATCTTTACTTGCTGGAGCAATAAACATGGCTGCAATTAATTTTGGTGCAGAAGAGCCAGTAAAATGAATTATGTTCCAGAAACCTTTCTTCTGAAACCTATTTTAAGACCAGTAACAAAAACACATTGCCAGAAGCTTCTTTCAGACAGACCATCATGAATTATAAAGACACTGGAAGACAACATGCAGATGCAGATCCTCTCAGGCTTTGGTCCTGCACCAGCAGAGACAACAACAGCTCTGTCCTCTTGCCTTGACTGAGCTGAAGGCTCACATGGGCAGCGAGGGACACCTTCCACCATCCCAGGGTCCTCCAAGCCCCAGTGTCCAGCCTGGCCTTGGACACTGCAGGGATCCAGGGGCAGCCCCAGCTGCTCTGGGCACCCTGTGCCAGGGCCTGCCCACCCTCCCAGCCAGCAATTCCTTCCCAATATCCCAGCTGGGCCTGCCCTCTGGCACTGGGAAGCCATTGCCTGGGTGCTGTCCCTGCAGGCCTTGTCCCCAGTCCCTGGGCAGCTCTCCTGGAGCCCCTTTAGGCCCT
>NC_031799.1:1122498-1175063 GCF_001522545.3 Parus major | reverse complement strand
CAGCCCCAGCTCTCCCAGCCTGGCTCCAGAGCAGAGGGGCTCCAGCCCTGGCAGCAGCTGCGTGGCCTCCTCTGGGCTGGCCCAAATGGGTTTGAGGCCACAGCAAGATTCATTTCTCCCTATACTCAGAATTCCCCATCACTTCCTGAGCAGGCAGCTCCTTACCCTTCCCCAGGGATGAACCTGTACCTGCTCTCCTGACGCTGAAATCAGCTCCCCAGATCCTCCCTCCTGTTCTCCCCTCACAAATCCCTCCACATCCTCAGAGCCCTAGCAGGGAACCAGGATCCCAAACAATACAGCTAATACAGCCTCTCTCACCAGGCTCCCTCATCGAGGTACAGCAGAGTCTCAGATTAAACGATAAGCCCCACCGCAGCCCACAAAGATGGATAAAGTCACCGTTTCCATTTTACAAATAGAGGAGCTAAGGCAGAAAGATTAGCTGCCTTCCCTCAAGGAGCCTCAGACCTGGACTCAAATTAAATGAGTTTCTCTCTAAGCAGGGAGACGGCTCAGGTTACAGCTATGGGCTGTAAATCACGGAGTGCCTGGTGCAGGCTGATGGGAGAGAACACATGATGGTTTATTAAATGTAATGAGGCTTAGGTCCCCAGTTTTGTTTGAGGCCAATACCCTAATTTGTCCAGATAAATTGAATTTTCAGAGCAAAAAGTGTCTTTTCAAGCATTTTCAGCAACCTCTTGCATCAGGCTGGTATCCTGTCTCTCTCTCTCACACCTGTACCTGTCTGAGCTACCAAGAATGCAGGAAAAACCACATTCACCCCATAGTATGGCTTGAAGATGGTGCAGATCCCATGCTGCTATCTCTGTGTGCTGTGGGATTAACAGCACAGCCAAACAACTCCAAGCCATTTGGGCTGAACCTGTGGATCTTCAGCTGGTGGCATCCTTTATTAGCCCTTCATCCAGCACATGAGAGCTCTGGGTGCATCCACAGCCGGCTGCCTCTCTAACCTGCTGTTTCCTACAGAGAATGTGTCCTTTAGCACCATGCTGCATCCCATCCTGGGCTTTCAAACCTGCTGAGATCTTCAGTGGTGGTTGCCCACCAGAGTGAGCAGGGCATGAGAAGGGACATATTCCCCTCCTGACACTGGAGAGCAACCAGCATTTCAGAAGTGTGGTTATGTGACCCATTCCAGACCTTTAACTCCAGAGGCATTGCTCTCTCCTTAACTGCAGGAGGAGCTGGAACACCAGTCTGCCTCTGTGAGTGTCTGACCTGGATGAGCTGAAACCCTTTCCTCCATCCACCCTGCTGCTGCCACCCAGGTAGTCTATGCCCCAATGTGCAGCAACACCCAGCAGCCTCTGATTTCTACCACGACATATTTCAAAGCTTGTTGGTGTCCTCAAAATCCACTTCATAATAAATTTTGAAAGTGCAACCGGCTGCCGAACAGATTTAGACCCATTGCAAAGGCTCGGTGGTGCCCTCCTACACCCTGTTAGCATCCTCCTGCTCAGATTTTAGCTGCTTTATTATACCAGGCACCAATTTCAAAAGACCTGTGGTGCCCTTCAACACGCCCCTGGCACCCTCTAGTCCCCTTGTGCTGCTGCTGGGCACAGACACATTCACCCCATGAAATCTCTCAGAATCGCTGGGCATCCTTCCCATGCCTCTGGCTCCCCAAGGCCTACCTAAACCCTACCTGCTCCCACGTGCTGGGATGTCCCTTTTCCTACCCTGGAGGCCCACCCAGCACCCCCCTGCATGGATGGAGCATATGGCTGGGCATATGGGGTGTTAATGCAGCAGCTGGCACAGGCCGGCGCAGGATTTCGCGTGGCGGCCGCAGGCCTGGGCTGCAAACAAGGAACCCACATGTGTGACATGGCCACATCCCGTGCTCTGGACATCCCTGCCCCATCAGGGGGGTTTGTGGCAGGGTCTGCAGACCCTCCCTGCTGCTGGGATTTACTCTGATGCTGCTTATAGGGACATTGGGGAAGGCGTTTCCTTCATCCCTGGCATTTGGAATGATCCCCGTGTTTCCTTTTCCCCCAGTGTTGCACAGTTCCTTCAGAGCATCACCAGGGACGTGGGCATTTATCTCTGCTGGTGGGATTTTCTGGGGGGTGTGGTGTTGGCAGAGATTCCTGCACCCTCAGAGACAAACCTTTACCACAGATGTCCTGAAGCAGCCGCAGCCGTGCGGCTCGCACCAGCTCATCTTGGCACGGCTCCTCTTGGTTAAAAAACGCCCTCTCTTGGTTGCTTTATTTTTCCCTCTTTCTCCAAATTTCATCCTCACTAGCTGGATGGTGATTTGTGCAGTGGCCAGCTGAACCAGACAGGGATGCTGGAGACAAGGAGATGTGGTTTCCTGGGAATACTCCTTCCTAACATTTAATTTTACAGGCTGATGAAGCCCTGGCCATGGCCCAGCACTCCCTAGGGATGATTTGCACCTGTGTAAAGGGCAGGCTAGCAGCACAAACACTATGCCTGTGTGCTGAAAAGGCACTGTGAATAGATCTCTGTGCCTCCAAACGCCTCGGTTTCCCCTCACAAAGGAGAAATTCTGTTGTCTTCTATATAAAATCTGGTGAGGATAGCAGCTAAATGCATATGAGATGTATGTACATCTGTGAATGCATTCACACATATATTAGGGTTATTGAATCTATCTGAAAGTATACATATTTACAAATCCACATACAAATATATATATATAAATATATATATATACACACATACAATCCAGCTTGGCCGTTTTCACTCCAGGGAAAAATCATCCCAAGTGTTTGGAGCTCCAAATCTCTGTCATAAGCTGAGCTGACTGAACATAAAGAGCACTGGGCAGCTGCTTGAGGAGCTCATCTGCATCTGGGCTGCTGCTCTAGCAGTGATGATTGCCCCTGGCTCACAGAATCACAGAATTATTTAGGTGGGAAAAGCCGCTAAGATCATCAGATCCAACCATTCCCCCAGCACTGCCAAGTCCACCAAACCCATGTCCCCATGGTGCCACATCTAGATATCTTTCAAATCCCAGGGATGGGAACTCCACCACTGCCCTGGGCAGCTGTGCCAGGCCTGGACAGCCCTTTCCATGGAGGAATTTTCCCCATATCCAACCTAAACCTGCCTTGGCACAATTTGAGGCCATTTCCTCTTGTCACTTGGGAGCTGACCCCCCCAGCTGTCCCCTCCTGGCAGGGAGTTGTGCAGAGCCACAAGGGCCCCCTGAGCCTCCTTTTCTCCAGGCTGAGCCCCTTTCCCAGCTCCCTCAGCCGCTCCTGGGGCTCCAGCCCCTTCCCCAGCTCCGTTCCCTGCCCTGGACACGCTCCAGCCCCTCGGTGTCTCTCCTGTGCTGAGGGGCCCAGAGCTGTCCCAGCACTGGGGGTGTGGCCATGGGAGATTTTCTTTCATCTTCCACAGAGCTTCTTTTCACTTCTCACTTTTTTCATCCAGCTCCTGTGTTCAAATTTTGGGGTGTCACAGCCTGGCTCACACCCCTGCAGCAACACCCAGAACAAATCACTGCTCACCTTCACTTCAGATCCTGGGACCTTGTCTCAGAAAGCCTGTGAGGGCTTTGTATTTCCAACTGATTTACATGAATATATCATCAAGACCTCCAGAAAAATATCGTAGAAGCTGCCTAAACGAGAACTCCATTTCTGAGAACTCAAGGGTGAAGCCTTAAATATTTCCCCAACGATGCAAAACTCCAGCTAACATTGCAGAAGTTGGTCCCAGCGAGACAACCTCATCCTATTCACTATGGAAACTGAGTTAACAGCTACACCTTAAAGACAGGCAGGTTTACAGCCATCCCTATAAGGATTTGCCAGAGGTTACCCAAGAGCAGAGGAAGGTTTTAGCTGACAGACAGGGTCTGTCCTTAAAAACCTCAGCCCCTTCCTGGTCTGGCTTTGCATCTCCTGCCTGCAAATTGGCTGCCTGAATTTCAGATGACCCCTGAGGCTTGAGGCACTGCATGAATTATTAGGAAGCCTGATCGGATTTGTGACATCTCAGTCAGTGTCATCTCTGCAGAAAGAAGGAAATAAAATGAAACTTTGGGGGTTGTAGCTGAGCATTTGTCTTCTTCCTTGGTATTTGCATTTATGGTTTTTAGTCTCAGTTCCTAAGGAAATGAACTTTATATAATTACATAATATTTGCATTTGAAACCTCTACTTGCCCGAACTGAGCAAAATTATTACTGGGACCATGAGGGGAAGTGGGAAATATCAGCTGAGGCCACATTGGGCATCAATGGGGTCCAGTCCTGGCTTACCCTTCAGGAATAATTCCCTAAAAATCAGGGTTCCCGTGATGCCACCAAGCCTCACTGGCCTTATTACTTAGTATTGCTACATGGAGGTGTAAAAAATTCTTAAGAATCACAGAATCATTTTGGCTGGACACGACCCTTGAAATCATCAAGTCCAACCATTAAACTCGCTCTGGATGTGGCCGAGGTTTCTATTTCCTCTTCCTGGCAAGTGGCTGGGTGGTGATGGAGGGTGCTGCATGTCCTGGCGCTGCCGAGATGCCCAGAAGAGCTGCAGATGTGGCTCCCAGCCCTCGGCTGTCCCCGAGCTGCCTCCAGGCCACCACAGGAGGGCAGTCCGAGTTCGAGTGTGCAGGGAGCCGAGCAAGCAGATGTGCGGGGAAAAGCGGAACCCCAACAACTGCACTTACACCCGTATTTGTGCCCCCACAGAATTTCATTCCGCCGTCACCAGAGGCTGCTTCCCAGCCCCTGCACCCTCGTGGTGACAGCCCAGATGCCACATGAAGGGTCACCCTGGAGGGCCACCAGAAAATGCTCCGGCAGCCCGCTCATCATCATTTGATCGCAGAATCATTTGTGTTGTAAGAGACCCCCGAGACCACCAAGCCCAACCACTGATCTGATACTGAAATCCGAGCTCCCCAGCCCCAGAGCAGCGCTAAGGACACACGACAGGCTCACTGCTTCAGGTAACAGTTTATTTTCTCCAGGGGTGTAAGATGTGCAGCAGGTACGTGTACAGGACCGCCAAAGAGGAGTCGCAACCAAACAAGAGACTGGAACAAAGAAACCTAAACAGTATCCTGCCCTACAGCAAATAGTGCAAGTCATGTAAAACATTGGTTCAACATAGGAAAACACAGGGAGGAAAAGGTATTTCCAAGCCACAGGTATTTTCTCTCTCTTTGCTGGAGATCCCAGAGGTGGGGCTGGGAGGTGGGATGGGGATGAGTTCACTCAAGCTTGGACTACATGGGGTGTATCTTCTACAAGAAGGGATTTTTCTCAGTTCTTCCCTTTTTGTTTTTGGCTTGGAAACAAACACAGGTGCACACAGTCAGAGGTACCAAAAGGCAATGGCAGATCTTAAAAACCCAGCCACGGGCGACCTGCTGCCAAACACAGCATTTTCCTAAAACTAAATGGTTGGGGTCTTGCTTCATGTACTCTCTTACCTTAAAAGTTTCCTCTGCAACCACAAAGTATTCCAGCTTCAGGGCACTGAGACTGAAAATAAAACCCTAATCCCCTCCAAAATGGATGGAAAAGGATGGGGGGCATAGGAGGTTCCAGGGGGCTGCAGGCAGAGCACGAGCAGAGCAGAGACTGGGGCAGCATTTGCAGCCTCACTGGTGCTGCCAGGAGTCCTGCTGACACACTCAATTCAAAAACATTTTAGGCTGTACTTTGCAAAATTATTCTTTTTTTTTTTCCTGCAGGTGACTGCCAAATGGAAAAGCCTTTCACTTCCCAAACTGCAGGCTCTTTCTTCTCACAACACAAATATTTTTTTCTGCATGTAATTTCCTTCTGCACAACTGCAGGAAGAGGATCTTGCAATGCTCAGCAAAGGGTTTTGAGGCCAGGGAAAGGGTTTGCCCATCCAGCTCCCTGCCACTCGTGCCAGGAGATGCTCCTTTGGCAGCAACACCTGGTCTGAGCAAACCCTGTGTGCGCAGCATCACCCCAATGCTGCTCCCCCTCCTCAGCCTGGATACTCCAGCAGATAACAGCAGCTGTTCAGGAGCAAGCATGTAGCCATATGTTTTTGCTAACAAGCATTTACAGAAGCTGGTTTCTTCCCATTATTCCCATGTGTCTGATTAATGCACAGCTCCTCCGAGCGATTTTTAGATTTTTTTTTTTTTTCACCCTCCCCTTGCAAATCCAACTCTTTTTTTGTTGTTGTTGTTATTGTTGTCATTCTGGCATTATAAGCAAACGAGAATGTGAGCATAAAATGGGGTTAACAGCCACAAGACTTGAAAAAAGGAAGTTATAAGTGTATTTAAATAGCTAAGAAGTTATTCACACAATTTTTATTTTGTGGAATTTTTTTTTTGTGTGCTCAGAAACACACAGTTTATGGGCTGGCCCTGCCATGGTCCTGCAGGCTCCAAGCACAGAGGAGCTGCTCAACAATGGATCACCTGCCCTGCAAGGGGCATTGGTATTTCTCTGTTCCCAAGTCACATTTCTGGACTCTGCCTGCAGATCTGGACCCCTGCCCGAGCACCTGATGCTGTGGAGTCTTTCTCCGAAGTGTAAAGGAAGGAAAGTGACCTGTGGCTGTAAGAACCTGGGATGTTTTACTGGGATTGCAGCAGGGTGTACAACCATGAGCCTGAATCCCTGGTCCCCAGGCTTGGGAGGCTTGACATGGACCTTTATTTCTCATTGCATTCCCAGTTAAAACAGACTGGGGAAAAAACCAATCTGTCTGACCTTGGTCCCTGTTTTCCTCTTGGGAAAGGTTTTTCCAGGGACTGTCCCATGAGCTGAGCAGAGAGGAGGGAGCAGTGGTGGTGGGAACATCCCTCCCTGTGGCTGACCTTATCTCAGTGAGCTATGGGAAAGCACAGCACGCTGGTAGGTAGCAGAGAGGTGCCCAAAGGTGATTCATCCCAGCCCTGGGAGGTCCAGCGTAGGTGGGGTGAATCACCCTCCATCAGAACCTGCCTCCCTCCAGGGCCAGGATGGCTTCAGAGCAAGGCTGGAAATCACGTTGCAGGTTGCAGGACAACACGTAGGTGTCTCAGTAGGCACAGGGTACCTGTTTACTTCACTTCCAAATGGCTGAACAATGTGGGACAAGTTCAGCCATTCCTACCTGGAGCTCATTTCCCAGGCTTTTGCACCTCACTCCGAAACAACAAAGGAATTCTGCAATTTCTGAGTGGCCACATGAATTAACAGGGCTCATGTTTGTGTCAGTTGTGTTCAAAGAACCATAGAATCATCAGAAGATTTGAGCTGGAAGGGACTTTAAGGGTCATCCAGTCCCACCCCTGCCATGGGCAGGGACAACTTCCACTGTCCCAGGCTGCTCCAAGCCCTGTCCAGCCTGGCCTTGGACACTGCAGGGATCCAGGGGCAGTCACCATCTCTTTGGGCAACCTGTTTCAGTGTTTTGCCACCCTCATTGTAAAAAAATTCTTCCTTCTATCTAGACTGAATCTCCTCTTTTTTAAACATCTCCTATTGTTCTGTCGCATTAGGCCCTGTTGAATGTTTGCCCCATTTTTCTCCTAAACTGCCTTTAGGCCCTGCCAGGGGCTCTCAGCTCTCCCTGGAGCCTTCTCTTGTGCAGGGGAGCAGCCCCAGCTCTCCCAGCCTGGCTCCAGAGCAGAGGGGCTCCAGCCCTGGCAGCAGCTGCGTGGCCTCCTCTGGGCTGGCTCCAGCAGCTCCACGTCCTTGTGCTGGTGTTGCCCAGGGCTGGGGCAGCTCTGCAGGTGGGGTCTCACCTCAGCACAGGGGCACAGGGGCACAATCCCCCCTCCCCTGCTGCCCATGTTACCCCTGCTGCAGCCAGGCCAAAGGAGCTGGGGGGAGATGAACAAGAAGCCACCACAGCATCAGCTGGGACTCGTGTCCCTCCAGCCCGAGGTTTGGTGCTCGTTACGCCCGTCCTGGTTGGGAAACGGGAGCAGATCCCCAGGAAGGCACCTTCACACTCGGCTGGGCTCCCACGTGGATACCTGTGGCCTGGACTCACCACACAACATCAAAATGGGAAGAAACAGCGTTTTTTCTAATCCCTCTACACCCCAAAACATGATCACTGCCAGCACTCAGCTCCCTCCAGCCCTACCCAACCCAGCGCCAACGCGGGAAAATCAACCTTAACTCCAAAATCGTCATCAGCATCGCAACACCAACAGCCCCTCGGGCTGGAGCCCATACCAGCTCAATGTTTAATTCATAAGTGATTATTCTGGCTTTCCAAAAGGTGTCAGGCAAACATCCACAAGAGCTGAGGCCTGCAGATGGCTGCGCTGGCAGCTCAGCAACCGCAGTGGCTTTGCCTTTTCACCATGGCCACAGGCAAGAGAATCAAGTCCTGCTAATAATTTAAAAGCATCAATTAATACAGTTTAATAAATACATAAAATGATCTAGTCTCTTTTTTTCCATTCACTTTTTAGCATCAAAGTTAAGGGTGATTGTCCCGTGAGTAACTAAGGCAAATTTGTTTGTGTACGTGTGTGTTCCTCTCTACTTTTTTGATTTTTTTTTCCATTGTTTTGTACATAAAGCAATCACATAAAAATAGTTATAAATAGAAAAATTGCAAAGATTTATCCCCACTTAGACATATAGGAAAAAAAAAACAAAAACAAAGAACCCAACTGACCTAACAAACAAACCGAGACAGAAAAAACACCTTGCTTCAAGTCCTTGCAGATCATACAGTACTCAGCATCTTTGGATATTTTACAATGACTCCAAATTGTAGACAAAAAAACACCTGAAGGAACCAATCATCTGCAAAACGTCGCTTGTTTAAGAAGTTGATGTGGATTAAAAAGAAAAAGTTTGATGCAGTTTTAAGAAGATTTCTTTTTCTTCTTACTTTCTTTTTTTTTCTCTCCACTGAATTCTGTTGCACGTGGAGTCTTTATGAATTTCTTTTTGGAGGAGGAAGCCGAGTGTTGGGCAGTTCCTTGGGACCATTCTGCTATGGGTGGTCTCAGAGCAGAAGTCCCTCACACCCTCCTGGGGGCTGTGGAACCCTGGACTCCCTGTGTCCCCCTCCTTGCCTCTGGTGGGCAGATTCTCATCCAGCCACCGCGTCACTGATGGAAAAACCAAAAAACTCATGAACCCGCGGTCCTCGCATTCCCTTCCATTTTTGCTGACGTTAGAAAGGTCACAGTAAAAAGAGAAATAGAAAGCCCTAATTTGTAACATTTACATTTCCAGGTGTTGGTCTCGTGTAAAATGCCCACTGCCACCCACCGCAGCCCGCGGTGGAACTGGGGTCCCACCGTGTCTGCCCCCCACGGCTCATCTAGGAGGAGCCTTGAGAGGCAGACGCCCACCAAAAGCCTTTATTCTTCAGAGTAGCTCATAGATTTGGGGCTGAAGGAGGTGGACAGGGCAATTCCAGCCAACCAGCCACTTTTTTTGCCCTGAAAGAATTACCAGATGGGGTGGCCAAGTTGGGGTCTGCAGGGATGCTGGGGAGTCACCCCAAACCTGCTGGCCACCGTGGGTGACCTTCGGCTTGGAGTACCCTGTCGTATCTCACCACCTTGTCTTTTGAACCAACTGTAGTGAAGAAACAGCATTTCTGCTTGCTTGCAAGTAGGTGGTATCACCATCAGGACACCTTTAGTGAACTTCCACAAAGATCCCTTGAGACAAGCAGCAGGGATATTTGATCTTTTCCCATCAACACTGCAGATTTGGGGACGCGTGTTTTGTAAATTTTTCTCACTATCACATAAGAATTTGAGGGAATTAAGGACAGAACCCCAGACATTTCAGAATGGTCAGTGGCAGCGAATTCTGACTCTTTGGTTTGAAACGACTTTTTCATTTCAAAATTCCCACTGGTTCATTTTTTCAAAGCAAGGGTTTAATAAAAGCTCAGTATCGAAACATTACTGTTTTTTCCAAAACTCTTCCTTCACCTTTTCAAGCAACTGAAGTTAAAATACTCAAAATAGGCTTTGGTTCTCCTTTTGAAACTTTGAAATAGCTAAAGAACCAAAATAAGTAAAATCCCCCTTTTCCACCCAGCTTTGCGCTAGGTGTTCTATCTCCTTTTTTAATTTTTTTTGTGTTTTTTTTCTTAATGTTTTTAAGGTCCCAACTCATGCTGCAGATCAGGGCTTTCACCAGCCCTGTAAATCTGATATACTGCTGAGAAAGGCAGTGGCCAGGATCCTCCCTCTCTCCCTCTCTCCCAGCAAGGCTGCTAGACCTCCCCCTTATCCCTTGTAGAATAAATATTGTTGCCAGACATGGGAATTAATTAAGAAGAAAAAAAAAAAAAAAAACAAAAGCAGAGAAAAAACAGCAAAGTCCTTTTGACCAAAAGGGCCAAGGAATGCAACATAACAAACCCAAGTCTGGACAGCTTGTCAGTGTCCAGTGAGCTCCGTGTGGGGGAAAGTAGGGATCATTTCCCACAGAAAAGCCATCTCATGGTGATGGCCGAGCCCTGGACTAAGGCAAGTGACATTTTTGGGGGTGCTGAAGAGAGCAGCAGTCTTGGCCTGGCCTTCCCAGATGGAGCCATGAGTGGTGGGATGGGACAGTGAGTGTCCGACGGTCCCAAAGCCAAGTGCAGAGTCTAAAGTGCCGGTCGCCACGGGGCACTGCCCATCCCTGCTCGCCCCAGGGACGGCCCTGTGCCCCAAGCCCCATGGCAGGACATGGCAGTGAGAGGACAAAGAGCTTCTTGGGAACCTGATGATGCAGAAGGGCAGGTGGGAGCCCCAGGGCTGCCTCGCTGGGACGGGAGCAGACGCATGGTGGGACCGGGAGCGGGTTTAGTTGCTGGCCTCTGAGATGGGAGCCACGTGGCCAAGCCCCGCCAAGCCACTGAAGCCTGTGCTCCAAGGGTCAGGCAGAGGGAAGAAGGGTTGGGCAGCGAGGTTTTCATTGTGGCCCAGGGCGAAGGCGAAGATGCCCGCGTTTCTCTCCATGTCCATCTGGGCCCGCCTGAAGAGCTTCATCTGGGTTTCTTCAATTTGGCTCTCCAGCTCCTGCAGGCTGAAGGGGGTCTTGGCCCCGCTCAGGAAGTGTTTGGGGCTGGGGCCGGGAAGGCACATGGCCGTGCTGCTGAGGTGGCTGCTCATCTCCTCCAGCGTGGGCGGCATCACGAAGCTGTTCTCCACGGGCGGGCCCCCGGGGGCGAAGAGCAGGCCGGCCGCCCGCCACGCCGCCGGCTTGCGGCCACGCCGGGGCCGCGCGATGCGGCAGCTCTGGCGCTTGATGTGGCGGTGCAGGTGGTCGGAGCGGGTGAAGCTCTTGTAGCAGAACTCGCACTGGTAGGGCCGGATGCCCGTGTGGATGCGCATGTGGTTCTTCAGGTCGTAGTTGTGCACGAACTTGGCGTTGCAGTGGATGCACAGGTACGGCCGCTCCCCCGTGTGCTTCCGCATGTGGATTTTCAGCTTGTCCTGCCTGCAAGAGAAAAGCCGCTTGGTCAGGCGGTGTGGGACGGAAGGGGTGTGGTTGGGATTGCTCTTTTTGGGATTGCCTCCCTGATTGGGATCAGGGGAGGAGGTGATGGGAATGTGGGGAGCTCATCCTGGGACCTCTCCCAATGTAGGGATGGTCTTGCAGGCTGACGTTTGTGTTCGACTCCTCTTTCCTGGGCACTGAAACATCACACACACAGAGCCCTCCATGTCAGCCGTTTGCAGACCATCCCAGAGAGTTCAAAACAGCTTAAACTGGAAGAAAAAAAATCCCTGGAGTAAACCCAAAAATCATTAAGGCCAGAGAAGGCCTAAGATCATCAAGTCCAACCATTTCCCCAGCCAAGGCCACTATGAATCCATGTCCCCAAGTGCCACATCCAGATGGCTTTTAAACCCCTCCAGGGATGGGGATTTCACTATTGCCCTTGGCAGCTGTGCCAGGGCTGGACAACCCTTTCAGTGAAGAAATTTTTCCTGATTTTCCAAGCTCAACTTGGTCTGGCACAACCTGAGGCTGTTCCTTCTTGCTCTGTCCCTTGATCCCTGAGAGAAGAGCCCGACCCCCAATAGGGTACAACCTCCTTCCACGTATTTGTAAAGAGAAAGATTCTAAATATGGGAGCATATCTATACAGAACTAAATCTGGGATTATTAAATAAATACAGCCCTAATTCCAGCCTTCAAATAAGGAAATTAGTTGGGATTTGAGAGCCTGCAAGAGTGGGACAATACTGCTTAAATGCAGTCCCTCTTGGAGCCGATTTTCCTCTCCTTTTATTCTTGCACTGACCACAGGGTGTCTCAGGAGCTTTCTTTTAGAGCAGGAGCATCGCAGAAGGTGATGCTGCCAGAGCTGCAGCACCCAGGCACTCTGTCCTTCCCTGCCAGGGTCTCCGAGGCCAGCACACATCCAACCTCCCACACAGTTTGGAGTTTTTTAAATCCAGCCATGGAATAGCATAATATCCATCCCAATGGCGCTTATTTTACAAATATTTATATGTGTATTTTTTTAAGGGGAACATCTAAAAGCAAGGATATTTTCCCTACTGGCAATCCAATCACTGCGTTTTCCCCCAGTAAATAAATCTTTCCTTCTGCAGTCAAAAAAGGAAAAAACCACAAAATCACAGCTAAAGTGTATGATTATAAAAAGTGAAGCTGATTATGGCTCAATTGGGCTGAACACTGCTTCCTAGGTTGTACCAGTGGAGTTCAAGAGCAAAGTGGGAAAATTCATATTGTTTTCCATAATTATTTCAGTATGAACCCTCCAGCATGCTAGTATTGAGGCTAAAAATACGTAGAACATGTGGAGTAATGTTGTGTTTATATTAGATATAAAATATGTCTTTTATTTATATTTATAATCATATATATATTATATAATATATATTATATATATTATATACTATATATGTATATTATATGTAAATTAGATATAAAATATGTATTGTATATTACAGATATGCCATACAAAACTATACTATATACTAAACTATATATTTTAATATAAACAGTAAAGAATATACATTTTTTATTGTTTTTAAATATAATTATATTATAGATTAGATAATGTAAGTATATATTATGATGATTTAAATTATGTAACATAGAAACCACATAAAAATCTGTTTCTTCTGGCAGCTCAAGCCCTCAAAACTTGCAAGGTGCTGCCTCTAAACTAGTTTTTGCCACCCAGCCCGCGTGCATATTGAAATAGTTTTTGGTGACATGCCCAGCAGCACAGAGGTGTCGACCACACCACAAGGAATGCAGCCCTGGGCTGGGCATCCCTGCACACCAGTCCCTCAGGATCAAGGATGCAAAGGAGTATCCCTAGCAAAAAGCCACTTCTTCAGCAGATGATGCTTTATTGCTTTTGGGAGACTGATCCCAGCCTGGTCCCGCACCTACAGATTTTTTAGGGAGACGTGAAAAAAGGCCAAGCTCAGGGCAACTTCCCACTCTGGCATTTTCAAAGCTGGCATTCCCCCAAGGTTTTCACAAGGGTGCATTTCCCCTGGGAAGGCTGGAATCAGCGCTCAGCAGCAGACAAAGCAGCAGCAGGGAGAATTTCACCCCGAACGGAGAACCGCGGACAAGTCGCGCACGGATGAGCGCGGGGGCTCGTTCTGCAAAGCCGGGGGAAATGTTAATAAAAAGCAGAGCTGCCGACCCCACCTATAATTTAATTTAAACCTCTGTACGTAATGTTTAACCTAGCAGGATCGCTTTTCCTAATAAACACGCTGCGTGCCAGGACTGTATAATGTAAATACAGGCACAGCTCTTTTCAGGCTGTTACCCATCTCCGGCAGCAGACGGGGAGAAACCCAATCCTCCCTGCCCCGGCAGCATCTCTGGGGAATGCAAGGGAGGTTTGTGGCTCCACCTGGAGCCGCTCAGAGGCCGGGGGGATGAGGTGCTCCATGGTGAAGCACCCCAGGGGGGATGTGGCACAGGTTTGCGAGCTGGGAGCTGGGCTGGAAGCTCGCTCTGACAGAGATCCACGCTCCGTGTGTGTGAATAACCTTAATGCAATTGCATTAGGAGAGCGATTAGGGCTCTGTGAGCTGTCACAACACAAATAATAGGAACAAATAATGTTAACCTTTCCAGCTGGAACAGTATCTCCTTGAGCACTCTGGGGTTGTCTTGGTGGAAAAGCTGAAATATTTGCAGCTTTCTCCGGCGTTCTAGCAGGGTAGAACAGCAGACTAGAAGCTGAGCAGCCTTTGTTTAAGGAAAAAATAATTAATGAGCCATTAAATGAAGTCCTGCTTCCTGTGATCAGGTGTCTGTGGGCAGCAGGAGTGGCAGATCCAGGTGCATGTAGGGTCCTTGCCAGGGGATGTGAGATCCCACTGATGTGGAGGGGAAGGGATCTGCTGGGGAGGCTGGGGCACTCCTCACCCAGAAGAATATACCTTCTCCATTTCCCCTGTAGATTTTCTCCTCCACGGTTCCTTAAAGGCAGAAACAATGCAAAGGACTGATTCATACTGAAATTCCATTTGGGAACTGCTTCCCTGCAGCCTCACTCCCAGGGGACCCCAGGAGGGACCATCTGAGCTTCCATCTCCCCAGAAGGCACTGTGGGTGCAAGTCCAATGTTTCCAGAAAGCACGGGATTCCCCACACACCCCCCTGCCCCACCCTGGGAGCAAAACACATCCCAGTAGAAATCTCTTCCTACATCTCAATCACCCCACTCTGTTTAAAAACAGACTTTTTTTTTTTCCTAAAAGAGAGTTCTCACACCAGAGTAATGATGACAACAGATAAGAAAACCCCACCCCAGACAAAACCAATTAGCTGCCTGCTATTCAAAATCCTTCCAAACACATTTAGAAACAAATCAATATTTTAAGATACCCCATTTGTTCAGGGTGTTAAAAAAGGAAAAGACCCTCCAGCACCCAGCTCTGCATGGGGTGACCCACAAGACCAGTTTTCATCAGTGGTGTTGGGGGACTGCACTGTTGGGTGAGTCACAGTTTTTTATTGTTTTTTTTTTTTCTTAAGTCCCCCTACCCCTGTGCCCTGTATTTAGAAGCTGCTGAGCACACAGGGGATGTTGAAACTATCAGGTTTAGTCCTGCATTAGAAATGGGTCATGCTAGACCAGCTCTGTGTGGAGACTTTAACCTCCACCACACTGATATGACCTGTCTGGATTAAGCATCAGTACCAGCTTCTCCCTGTGCCTCAGTTTCCCCAAACTAAGTGAACAGTGCTGCCCTTGCCTGTGAAGGACTCTGGGAGGCTTCTGGGAGGGCTCAGCTCTGTTGTTCCTGTTACAGGGAAGGTGTCAGTGACGGATCTAGCCAGGCTATTTCCTCATCAGCAATCAGCACCCACAGCAGCACTCACAAGGACCACAGGATGGGGCTGGCCAGGCTGTCCTCCAGTGCTAACCTGGGGATGCAGCACCAGCAGGAGCCAGATCCAGATTCCTGCAGGCAGGAATTATGACCATGCAGTGGCCTTTCCCCTGCAAATACCAGGGTGAGCTGGCTCACGTCGCACATGCCCGCCCGAGGCACCATGCTCGCCGCATTATAATACGGTGTCTGCTGCGTTAATGGAGGGGAGCATGGAAATTTATTTTCAGGTCAAATTCTCATCATCTGCATATCTTCCATTCGGATATTATCATAGGGACAGGAGAAGAAAAGACAGGCTGAATGCAGGAGCACCCCAGGTGTCCGGCCATTGTCAGGAGCTCGCCTCTGCCTACTGTGCAGATTATTTTCCTCTGGTTTTCTCACCCCAGCTTAATAGGGCTCTCTCTCTCACATGCAGCCAGGAGCTGAAATACCATGCTCTTGTCAGAAAGCTTTATTATTATGGTAAAGATTGTTCTCATTAGATATTAATTATACTCAGCAAGAGCAGATCCAGGAATCTATTTGTCTCCGCTCACCGATTAAATTTGCCCAGCTTTGAAGAGCAGGGTTTCAGGCTGGAACATTAGATTTGCACAGCTAAATACAACTTGGCAAGAGAAGTTGCAGCTGCCCCATCTCTGGAAGTGTCCCGGGCTAGGTTGGGCAGGGCTTGGAGCAACCTGGGATAGTGGAAGGTGTCCCTGCCATGGCAGGGGGTGGAACTGGATGAACTCTAAAGGCATTTCCAACCCAAACCATTCCATGATTCTGTGAGTCCAACTGTTCCCTCAGCACTGCCAAGTCCACCAAACCACATCCCCAAGTGTCACATCTACACATCTTTTAAATTCCTCCAGGGATGGGGACTCCTCCACTGCCATGGACAGACTGTTCCAGCATGAATAAATTGTTCCTAATATCCAACCTAAACCTCCTGTGGTGAAGCCTGAGGATGTTTCCCCTTGTCCTGTCATTTGTTACTTTGGGGAAGAGACTGAGACCCCAACTGCACTACTAACACATAATAATTAGGGCCACTCCAGCCCCAGAAAGCCCAGATACTGTCATGTCCAAACATGTGCAACTTGGTTTTGGTCTACACTGATGCCAAAATGTGCAAACCCAGCTAATTACATCCTGTGGCTCAATGGCTCTCCCAACTCAATGCATCTCAGCACATTAGAGATGAGGAAGCTTCCTTGGCTGTTTGAGCATCTGTTTTCCACCTCACTCTGGTCCCACTGTGGTGAACTATGGTGGGGTTGAAAATATCCTGTTACTTATTTAAGCTTTTGTCCAGCGAGGGGATGGATCCAGTGAGCTGTGGATGTCATCCACAACCCACAAAAATCAGTAGGTTCTTTTTCACCCTCCACCCTCCTTTCTGTTTGTTTTTTTTTTTATTTTTTTTTCCCAAAGGGATAGAGATTATGCCCTGCTTTTCTCCCTACTTTTATTTGGGGAAAAAAAACCCTGATATCAGAGTTTTCTCTGATGAGTAACTGAGAAATCAGTCCTAGGTTATGAATTGGCCCCTCCAGCCACCACCCCACCTCCCAGACACAGCAGAGGTGACCAACACACACCTGGTAAAGCGAACTTCACAGATATTGCACATATAGGGCTTCTCCCCCGTGTGGGTCCTCATGTGCCTGGGCAGCTTTCCAGCTCCCATGATGACTTTGTTACAGATGGGACACTGCTGGGATGCCTTGGGCTTTATTTTCCTCTCTTCCTCCAGGGGCCAAGGGGGAAAAACTCCTCCGAACTGGGTAGCGCTTAGGAAATTGAGATAAGCGCTGTAGTCAGTCTCTGCCTTAATATGCCCTAAGGGAGCTGCTGGGGTGTTGGCAAACATATCCTTGAAGAAGTCATTAGGGAAAGGAGGCGGAGGCAGGTCTTCCTTCTCCTCCTCTTCCTTGATCTTCCTCTTTTTGATCACCAGATCCAAGGGGCCGTTGTCTACTTGTGGCTCCTCGAGCTGGGTGAAGGAGTTAAAGTCACCATTCCACAGATGGGGGAAGAAGCTGGGGGCGAAAGGAGACAGAGCTGGCCTCCTTTCCGGGATGTTTGCCTTAGGGTACAAATTCTCACTCAGCAAGGACTCTATGGAGAAGTCTCGTATCATGCCCAAGTGTCCAGAGGAGTTACTGGCTGGGAAGTGATTTGGAAAATCCTTAGGTGCTTCTGTATAAGCTTCTTCGGTAAGATCGGACTCAGAAGGGCTTTGGTGGCAGCTTACTTCTTGTACATCAGCTAGGTTCTCCTGATTGACAAAATCTTCCACTTCCTCCTCCTCCTCTTCCTCCTCATCTTCATCTTCATCTTCATCGTCATCGTCGTCCTCTTTGTCATCTTCCTCCTCGGCCTCTCTGTCGGGCTCCATGATTTCAAGGCAAACGTTGATGATGCTCTGGATCTCCAGCATCTTGGCGGCGCTGAGGATGTGCTTGACGTTTGAGGTGGTGATGGTGAGGGTTGAGGTGTAGGCAAACTCGAGGATGGCAGAAAGTGCTTCAGGCTTGACAAAGTCAATCTCGTAAACATAGGGCTGGTCTGTTAAAGTGCCGGTAGTGAAGAGTTTTTTGAAGTACTTGCTGCAGGCAGCCAGGACGGAGCGGTGGGTGCGGTACTCCTGGTCCTGGACGATGAGGATGACATCGCAGAGGAGCCCGTCGTGCCGCTGCTCGTTTAAACCACACAGGACCTCGCTGCTGTGGTTTGGGAATGGGATCCCGATAAGATCTTCAATGCCATTGGCCATATTCTCATCTAGTGCCCTAGGACAAAGCACAGCAGAGGGTTAGCAGGGGATTCCTACGTGATAATGCCAAAACGATGCTGCCTTCTCCCAGAGACCCTCTCTCCAGTACCTCATCTGTCATCACCTCCTGATTGCACTGTCTCAGTGCATCTCTAGGCCACCTTTAGCTCCTTCCAGATCCTCTGTGACTGAACCTGTCCTTCCCTCCTCATCTCTTTATGTCCTTCTTGGTCCTCATCCTTCTCGATTCCCACAGTGCTCACCTTTTCACAATCACCACAAGCTCCTTCTTCTCTTTCACACCCCTCCTCCAGGAACTTTGTGCAATGACTCCTTCCCCATCACATTTCTTCTGCATCCTCCTGGAGCCAGCATTGTTCCAGGAACATGTTGGATTTGGCCTGCCAGGAGCTATGTGGGGAAAGTGTGATGCTGTATTGCTTCACACTGCCAAGAGCCAGCACCTACACTGCTTGAACAAGACGAGCCAGGGAGTGCCCATCTGATCTACGTGATTGTTTTTGGGGCTGGTACAACTGGACATCCCAGACAGGAGGGTCATTGCTTCCTGCTGCAGTAGGAGAGCTATCCTCATGGATCTTCAGTTCTGCTGCTGCATGCCTGGGAGCTATGACATGTCACCTCACTCACATGGGGACAAGCCACGTAGGAATGTCTTTCTGAGGGATTTGGGAATGGGGATGAAAGCAAGGATTTGTATCACAGTGTGTACCCAACACTCAGAGGAAGACAACCAGCAAGGACCTGACCAGACACAGACTGTTCTCTGCCATCTCTTTCCATGAGCTGAACTCTCTCCATTCCCAATCCTGCTTGGACTTGTCAGCATGGTCTCAAAATGCCCTGTGCATCTGGCAGACATCTTCCCCTGACAGAGCAGCTTTAGCTTCAAAGAAAAACTCAGAAGCAAAAAGCCCACACCCAAGAGGAAAACCTGATTTTATTTCCTGCCCCCCACTCCATTTTTTAATGTGTAAGATGTTTCCTCTTTCACATGGCTCCAGCAGCCCCTCCACATGAGAAATCCCAGGAAAGGAAAGCGATTTCCTCCAGCAGGCGACGAATACATTAATCCCCTCACAGACAGAATACATCAAACAGACAGAATAACTTTGAATACACTAACCCTTGGAAACCCCCAGGACACAGAGCATGTGTTCATGCAGTGTCACCTCTACCAGCTCCGGCCCTGCCGCAAGTGGACACTTGGTTCACAGCCGAGGGACAGAGCAGTTCATCTCCAGGAGAACTCAGGGGATGTGAAAGCAAAGCTGCAGCCCCACTCCATCCCTTCAGCAAGGCTGACACCTCCAGGCAGGCTCCCCAATTCCACACCACCTCTGCAGCTCTCCTGGGATCCACTGCCATGTCCTGCACGTCCTTCCCTGCTCAGTTTCTGGCTCTGCTGATTCCAAACCTCCTTCCAAACACCAGTGGGGACCTGATTTACTTTACCTGGCTCCCACCCTCCCAGCTGCCTCAGGGATGGAAAGAGCCTGGTCTGATGGAGGCTGTCCATGAAAACCTGTGTTTCACCTTGGCCAGCAACCCCTGGGGAAGCCTGAGGGGCCCGTAGAGGGGATCAGACTCTGCAGGAAACATTCCCGTGGGAAAAGGAAGGCTGTCTCCCTTTTCCTCCCTCCCCAGGGAGACCTTACAGGTATCTCCCCCACACCTAACCAGCACTGCCAAAAACAGGTGTGTGGGAGCCCGAGAGTGAAGGTCTTGGAGGATGGTGCAGCCTAGAGGGAGGTGATGGGCCACAGGCCTGTGGGGAGCAGCGGGGACAGGGGACAGCTGTCCATGGTCACTGAAGCCTCACAAGGGCTGGAGGGCAGCCCCAGCCACGGGAAGCCCTCTCCAGCCGCCTCCCCCTGCCCAGAGCTGGGCAGAGGAACCAGGAATTGCACCCAGCTCCAGCCACCGACGTCTCCAGTGCAGGGAGGACGCTCCAGCCCCCCATCCCTCAGTGTGCCCATTACCTCCACGCTAATTACGTCTGTTGTCTGAAACAAATTGATTCATTACAGTGTGCTGTGCTTAACCATGTTAACCAGCAACGCTCCTCTGCGATCCTGACCAGCTCCATATCAAATCCTCCTTGAAAATCGCCGATAAATGACAGTAAATCCAATACCTTCTCCAAGTGGAGTGTCAGATAATAAATAACCCCTGAGCCAGGGAGGAAAAGACAGCTTCCTTTCTAAGGCTTTGTATCCCGAATAATAAGCGTGAGCAATTAAATTTCTATTGCTGTTTTTATCATCTACTCGTTTATTTTTGTTTGGAAGGAGCCTGAGTGTTAAAGGAGCTTCTTGCATGAAGGAACGTGTCTTCCTAGTTTGATCTTTCGCTGCCAGATCACCCTAAGTGCCAAAAATCAGAACAGCAGAATATTAGACTACCCTGAGAAATGTTTTTATAGAGGGGTTTTTCTGGACACTAAGCTTCATTCTCCCTAATTAGTGGATTAGTCGCTAGACAGCAAGAAAAATTAGAATTGGAAGATCGGGGTGTGATTATAAACATAGTTACATATAATTTATATATATAAAATACATTAAAAAATTACGGAAATGAGCTGGTTTTCCTTTCTTATCCTTCCCTGGTCCTCCTGAGATGTGTTTCTGTTAACTGCGGCGTTTAGGCAAGCCGATAACTTTACAGGATGCTGGCAAAATTGAAGGTGATTCATGTCATTTAAACCGGGGGTGAGGGGGGAGAGGGAGAGAAACAGCCCATTCATTTGCATACATTTGCATTTTTTAAACTCTCAGGGTGGCTTGACAGCTCTGGAGCTCAGCGAGCTTGAGAAATGACCTTATGGTTCCCATGCCCCCGGGGAGGTTGATGGCCAGAGGCTGGAAGTGTGCTGAGGCTGACGTTTTCCTTCCTTCCCCTCCCTCCTCTCCCTCCTCCTGCCCTCCCCCCTTCCCCTCCCCAAGCCAAGGGTGGGGTCCTCAATAATAACAGGCTTAAAAATAGCATCTGATGGTGACAAATGTCACCAGTGCATGCACACACACACACACACATGCAAATGCTGAGCAGACGACATGGAGTTAAACAGCAAAATCCCATTTTATAATAGAAAATTACAGCATTGTTAAAATAAACTGGAGGGAGATGGTGGAAAGGGTGGAGGGCACCTAAAATAAATGTTTTCTGCAGATGACGTTGTGAAGCGTTGCATTTATGGTCATGCTTAAAACTCATTCATTACTTTCTTGCCAGAAAAAGCCCCACTTATAAAAAAAATGACGGTGGGATACTGAACTGCTTCCCCCATATTCTGCAAACAGATTAAGACACCTGAAGCTGCAACAGGAAAAAAAAAAGGTGTTGGGAGAGCCACGCTTTGTCCCCTTTTTGGATGGAAAACTCCAGATACAAGCCAGGGTCTACAGCAATGTCATAAACCATCTGCAATGTGCACTCCCTGGGTGACCCAAAGCTCATCCAGGCACTCTGCTGCTCAAAAACCCCTTCCATTTCTTCTTCTTTTCTTTTCTTTTTTTTTTTTTTTTCCCCCACTAATCTTTATTCTCCAACCTCCTTCACTATAATACTGAAGGATCTCAGGATTTCCAAACCAGCAATGTAAAACTGAAATACATTGAGGGAGAAGGCGAAATGCTCATTTTAGCACCGTGGTAAGCAAAATACCAGAAGTACACTCAATAGATTATAAAGACATATGCACAGAAAATAGATAAAGCAAACTCATACTGCCTCTACTCATTTGTAGGGGTGGAAATGGAGCACTGACACAGCTCGGAGCAGCCCTGGAAAGATGTGCCAGCCCTGGGGAGGGACAGGATCCTGCCCCCGGGTCTCAGTGTTGCTTAATGGCAGGAGCAAGAGACCTGTGACCTGTGAGGGCTCTTCATCAGCACTTCCCTTTCCCATCTCCTTCCTCACCCCTGGTGACAACGCCCTGAAAAGCCGAGCCCTTGGAGGAGATAAAGGCTGCCAGGGAGAGCCCAGGCTTGTGCAACGTGTGGCTGCTGGTTCAGGGCTGTGCCAGGAACAGGGGATGTCCCCTTCCCATCCACGGGGACAGTGCTTCACAACCTGAGTCTTGGCTGGGAGATGGCAATTTTGGCTTTTAACCGTATGTTGGCACGTAACGTAATTGCCGTAACATGCGGCGTTTCAATATTTTAATACCCTAATATTTTAATATATTAATATTCCAGCACATAAGTATTTTATTATTTGTGTATTTTAGGTATTTATAATTTTGCATTAATATTGTATATATTCATATTGTATGTGGTTTTATTTTATATTTTGATATTCCTATCGGGATTTTTTCTGAGCATCTCCCTTTAAAATGTGCATTGCTTGGCCTTCTCTTTGCTATGATTTTCCCTCAGGAAAGTGCTGGCTCCTGACTGTGATTCTTTTTTCTGTGCCTACAGTGACTCTCTGTGGGAGTGCCCCCCCAAGATATGGGGGTGCCCCAGGGCAAGCAGGGGATGCAAAGCAGCTGCCCCCCCATGCCAGGCTCATTCTGCATTCAGTGCAGCGGAGGAAGGAGCCTGAGGCTCTGGCTGATCTCTGCCTGCTCCTGGTGTCAAAATGTCATTTTTCCAGGCAAAACAAGGTGTCTCCAGTTCTTCCCTTCACCCAGCCTATGTGGGCAGAGGGATTCAAGGTGCAAGGCCAGGGGCAAGGCTTGGGGTTTAGCATCCCTGACCACAGCTCCCCCATCCCAGCCAGCTGCTGGTCCCTCTCCTGAGTGTCCCTCGCTCCTTGCTGCCACAAAACCCCAGCAGGACTTCCAGCTTTACCTCTGAAGCATGAGACCACAGAGCAAAGCATCCCAGAGGTATCAGAACCAGGCTTTGGGGTTGCTGCAGCTTTTAGAGGTGCAGCTCCAGCCCAGGCTGCTGACCCTGTCAGGAGGGGGAGTCAGAGAACCACAGAATTAATCTCAGAATGGTTTTGGCTGGAAGGGACCTTAAAGCTTGTTTTGTTACACTTCCTGCCCTGGACAGGGACACCTTCCACTATTCCAGGCTGCTCCAATCCCTGTCCAAACTGGCCTTGAACACTTCTAAGGACAGGAGAGTCAGTAGATCTCAACACCTTTCCTCACCCTGATTTATTTTCTACACCGCCTCCCCGGCCCCGGGGCACTCAGCAGCCTGAGGCTCAGATGCTTTGGCTCTGCTGCTCTGCTACCTGCACCTCTTTCCCAATCCCTGCTCCAGGCAGCAGCCAGGGTGGGCTGGCTGCTCTCCCTCTGCATCCACCCATGGTCCCTTCTGTGCAGACCTGCCTGCTACATCCATCAGCCCATAAATATATGTGGGTTATTTTTTTCCCCCAGTTTTATTTGTGCCTCTCCATAATGAGGCAATTAAGATGTGCATGTGATATCACCGTCATCTGTCAAAATATTACAGCTATTTTCAGTGGGATACACTGGCCAGTGATTGATCATTCCTGCTGCTGTTATTTGGTGGAAAAACGCTGGCACAGGGTGCCCAGGGAAGCTGGGGCTGCCCCTGGATCCCTGGAAGTGCCAAAGGCCAGGTTGGACAGGACTTGGGGCAGCCTGGGACAGTGGATAACCCTGCCCATGGCAGGGCACTTGGACACAACGATTGCTTCAAACCCAAACCAAACTAGGATTCTATTTTGGTGGCACAGGGATGCTGAGGCTCTGTTCCTGCATCCTCCAACTGCTCCATGACCTTGAGCAAATCCCTTGTGCAAATGTCCCTGAGCAAAGTCACTCACACTGACACCCCATTTGAAGCCAGCCCCACGGGGACAACATCGTGGCCTCAGCCAAGCACTTCACTCCAATCCAGGAAACCAAGAAAGACTTGGGATCCCCAAATGAAGGCAGGCAGAGAGGTGGGATTATCTTCTTATTTGAAAAAGAAGGAAGGTGCAAAACCTAAAAAAGGTAAATATTGCCTTTATATTTATTCCTACTACAGGGGCACACCTCCCCTCTGAACATCTTGTCTCCAGAAGAACGTGTTATTAAACCACCCACCCCAGCAGCAAGCGTTTCTGCCCTCCAGCAGGAAGGTGGGGCAGAGAGCTCCTCGCCTTTCAATCACTTCCCTGGGATGCCTGGAACGATGAGGAAAACGTGGCGACATCAACCGCTGCCTCCCTCGCAAGGCAATCACCGGGGTTCTGAAGGACACCATCCCCTCTGCAGACCCCAAGGGGGTTCTGTGGGAGGGAACCACCTCACAGCAACACCACCAGGGTTTTACTGCCGGGCTGGGCACCCACCCCAGCCTCCAGGAACCGCGACCAGTCTGGGAGACACGGGGTTGAGCTGGGAAAGCTGGGGGTGTTTGGCTTTTAGTCGAGCTCATCCACACAAAACATGAGGATCTCGCCAAAAAACTCATGGGTTCTGCTTGGATCTGGACAGAGCAGAAGAGGGAAGACGTTTCCAAAGTGATGCTTTGGCGAGGAAGGATGCACAGAAGGTGGCATTCTCCTCGGAAGAAGCTCGCTGGCGGCACGGATGGGGAGGAAGCCCCGTGGGTGGGTGCAGAGGTGGCATCACCCCAGACGTCTCCAGGCAAGGGAGCAGCTCTGTAAATGGAACAGGTCACCACAATTTAAAGGGGTGCTTTGCCAGTGGCAAAGGCCAGGCAGCGTCCCCACGATGCTGACACAGATGGAGACCTCCCTCCCATGCCAGGAGGAGAGGGGTGGCCAAGGAACCCAGCCCTCCACAGGATGCATGAGATGGAAGAGCCCCAGAAGTCGAGCATGGTTTGATCACATAATTGAAGTGCTTGGGCTTCAGGGAGTGAAATCACAGGGGTGACCTTCACAGTGGTATTTCTTCATTACTTACTGGACTTGTCAGTATTCATACTAATCTCTGAACAAAATCCTTGGGCATACAAGGATTCATCCTTACCAACATCTGGCTGCCAAGCTGAGCACATGTGAACTATTTATATTTGCACATACTATATAAAACTGACCTTTTTTTCAGCTGGAACTACTAGTTTCCTAAAAGCAGGCCACAAAAAAAGCCATATTCACTGAAGTCCCATCAGGAAGTCCAAAATAAAAGGTGCTTTAAAAACATCTCCAGAGTTTCCAGTGATCCCAACAACAACCCTTTCCCTTCCCAGTTTCCAAAACCCATGCAGAAGTTTATCCAGCTGAACAGATTTGGGGCACATCAGCACTGGAGATCTGCTGGATATCTCCGGTACAACATCCCTTGGGAAGCTCCATGAGGACTGTTTGCTTAGGAAGGTGGTGACAGGTGCCAGTGACACTTGCTCACCAGGATGTGGTGGCCGAAGCAGCTTCTGTGCCCTGTGTGAATCCATCCCAGGGAATTTTTAGACTCCTTACACGTCACAGCAAATATACACCTGTCAACAAATCCATTCCTGCAGGTTAACTCCAGCTACCCAGGGCCTACATGAAGTACTCTGCACTTCATCAGCTTTCTTTACATACAGATATGATCTGGCAAAATTGCAAATTATGAATTAAATCACCCCTCAGCGTGCTGAACAGTTGGGTGCTTCTGGTTGTAATGGGAATTTGCTGCTGCCCTACAACCACCAGGACCTGACCCTGGTCTATATAAGGCTAGATTTTCTGTCCTCAGCTCCTCTCTGGGGAGGAACCTGTGGTTCAAATTGAGCTCTTGGGCAGCACATGGTGATGAACAGGTCGAGCTCATGGCAGGGTGCTGGAATCTTTAAGGCTCCTTCCACCATTCTGTGATTCTGTGATCACATCACCAAGTCCCATGCCACTCCCATTTCCTTGGAACCAGTTCTCAGCCCCACATGAATGCCAACATGAGCCCTGTCAGGGCCAGAATTGAGTCCAATGCCTCCTGTAATTGAAGGGCCGCGTTTTCACTTTGGTTTTTTTCCCCCGGCTTCTTTAAATTGCCCGTCACACTGCCCAGTTTCAGAATTTATATAAAGCTCCAAAATCAGGAGCTCCAGGTCACTTTTGGGTGGCAGCTTGATGAAGTCTGCATGCTGCATGACAAATGCCATCTGATGTGCTGAGCAGGCCTTGGCAAAGGGGCATCCTGGTGATAAATGGTCAAATAAACATAAACAATTAGTGGAGCTATATCAAAGGCACCGCCTGGCTCCAGATGGTGTTTTGAGGACTTCATCCACGCACAGAGCAGGGGCAAATTAATTAACCACAGCACAGGCAGGTACCAGAGAGACAACTTTACAGAGTGGTCACATCTGACCATAGTCTTTTCATGCAGCCTTGTCCCCCCCCCATTCAAGCATTTTCTTGAAGGTCTGGAGCTTGAGGGGATAGTGCTCATCAGCTCCCTACTGTTACAGTCTGCTGAGGCTTCAGAAGGTGCTGCAAGGCTGAAGATGCTCAATATCCTTTTTTTTTTCCTTGAAATCCTTAGTGGGCCCTGACTACACAGCTCTGTGTAGCCTTGATGGTCTCCTGGCCATGCTCAGCATGATGGTGCTGGCACGGGCAATGATGCTGGGTGAGTTTCTCCCCCCACAGCTAAATCTATATGCACACACTTAAAACACGTGTGGGAGGGGGGAATATGTCAAGTGAAACAGGAGAGTTTCCAGGCATCCTCTGCAACCACCCCACTCTCATGGAAACTCATTCACACTTCAAGTGACGCGCTCCCCCTCCCACACCACCAAAATGAGGAAGAAAAGAGAGAGCAAGAGGAAAATCCCCACCAGAGATATCCCCATGCCAGGGTCTGGCTGAACATCAGGCTGCTGGTCCCCTCAGCAGCTCTGGCACGAGATAGATGAAGGTCCATGAGGTATGTGACATTGCTGGTGGCATTTCTGCCCTGTGTGTGGGTGAAAATGGTGCCCAGTCCCTGCTAGAGAGAGTGATATAGGATATATAGGATAAATATATATATATATATAGGATAAATCCCTATTAACACACAACATTACAATCCAATGAGCACATCAGTGGTGGGTACCTCCTTCCAGCACGGCCTTAAAAATAACCAAAAAAGCCATTTCCTCCCATTCTAAACTCTCCTGGGAAAACATGCCAGCCCCTTCACTCTCTCTCGTCCTGTTCTTCTTCAGAGCCAGAAAAAGGAAAAGAAGTTTTAAAAAAGGCTCCTATTGAATGGCCTGCACACACTCTGGGTGGGTTTGCTTCCTGACAAAAAAAAAAAAACCAAAAAACCAAAACAGAAAAAAAACACCCCCAAAAAACCAACCAACCAAAAAAAAAAAAAAACCACCAAAAAACCCTCCCCAAAAAAACCAACCACGGCGGAAAATGTGCCCAGCTTAACCATGGAAAACTGGTTTGGCTTGCATCCCTCCGGAGTGGACAGGATTGCGAGGGATTTGGACTCGGATCCGGGTGAGGCTGTCACCAGCCTGCATGAAAACACGGCTCCAAAATACATTTTTTGAGGGCTCCAAAAAAGCAGAGCACGAAGGATGGGGATCCAGCTTCCCCTTCTCTTCTCCCCCCACTCGCCCCCAGAGAGAAAGCCACCAACAGGAGGACTTTGGGAATAAAAATAAAGGGTCAGAGTGCTCGCACATTAAATCAGAAGCAGATGTGTGCCTGCTCGCCAGCCTGAGTCACCGCGGGAGGGTGGGGAAGGGGGGGTTATCGCTATTTTGGTGCTGGGTGTGGGGTACAGAAAACAATGTGAGGAGAAGGCGGTGCAGTGTTTGAGCAGGCTTAATATCGGCTTGGGAGCAGGTACAGGCAGGCTCCAGCAGCGGTGGGGTGGGAAGCTCAGCTCGGCGGTGGCATTGGCAGCAGCTGCGCCCCATCCCCTGCCCGGGCAGGACTGCTCCTCCAGACCCTGCCCAGGCTCCCTGGCAGCATCACTGGGCATCCCCAGTGGCACACAACCCTTTAGGGGGGTGTTTCTTGCTGATCTCTGTTTAGTGTCCCAGTATCAACCCTCCAGGAGGAGCACCCAATCATCCCCATGCACTGGCCAAGATGCTGGCGGGCCTGAGGTGTCTCCAGACTCACACCAAGGCAGAGGCAGGAGCTTTGTCCTCTCTCTCAGGAGGATGTCAGCACCTCTCTAAAGCCCTGCTTGCTTTGGGCCAAGCCCCGTAACTCAAGCTCAGTTTCTCCTTTCAGCTCACTGTGCCCTGCACTGCTGACACCGTGTTGCTGTTCATTAGGCTCATAATCCCACAGGTATTTAGGAGAAAGGTACCTCAGATTGGTCTGTTTAACTCTGGCATAACACAAAAGACTCTCCTCCTGCTTGACTCTCACGAGAGCCCTTGCAGCCTCATTGGTTTGTAATTGCCATTTCAGTCCTGGAGCTCTAAACACACGAGCTTCTGTGCTATGGGTGGGCTGGAAGAGCTCCCACAAAGACATGAGGTGGTGACTTTTGGAGAGGTGTGTTCATGGAAGGTGCCTCTGCAGAGCACCTCGTCCTGCAATGGCAATCCAGCTTGCAAGGACACAGCCCCTCCAGCACCACCACCCCATCATCTGAACCACGGGCAGAGGGACAGTCCTTCTGTACAGTGGTGTCACAGCCAAACCCAGCACAGCATGAAAATTGAAGAGAAATTCAAAATTCAGAGAAGAGACCAGACAGACACAGTTGTTACCTGTGAGTGTCTCCTCTGAGTCACCTACAGGCCCTGCCCCATCACAGAGGTGAGTTAGGCAGAGTGGGTGAATACTGCATCTCCCCATCCTTTGCTGCCCTGAAGAGGAGCTTCACAGATGCTCCATCCATGGAAACAAGAGGGGATGGCTTTAAACAAAAGGATTCAGACTAGCTAGGATGAAGAAACTCTTATGATGAGGGTGGTAAAACATGGACACAGGTTGCCCAGAGAAGCCGTGACTGCCCCATCCCTGGAAATATTCAAGTCCAGGTTGGAAAGGACTCGGAGCAACCCAGTTTAGTGAAAGGTGTCCAGCCCTGCCCCAGGCAGGGGGCTGGAATGAGATGACCTTCAAAAGTCACTTCCAACCCAAGCCACCTGATGATTATGTGGTCCCAAGACCATTTTTTTCTGCTAGCCAACATTGTCCTGACCTTGCTGAAGCCCCAGTGAGATGCATCATGTCCCTAGCTCCTGAGCTGGGCATTTCTCCTGGAAATACTGCCAGGTTTCAGCACAGGATGGTCAGGGAAAGCGGATGAGGCTTTCATCCAGACTTTTCATATGTAAACCAACCATCTAATGAGCTCTCTGAAGACCACAGGTAATATATGGGCATAACCTTATAGCATGGCCCAAGAACCAAATATCCAGAGGCAACTCCCTGTCTTCCAAGGATAATTTAATCCAGCTCTCAAGGTTACAGAGCAATTTAACTGAAGATCTGGGGTCAGATTCAGATTTCATTTGTATCTCAGCTCCTTCTGTGTGCAAAGTCCCTGGTTTCTCTGCCAACCTGGTTGCAAGCTAAACAGCAACTGAGTCCTCAGCTCAGCCCTCAGCTCCTGCAAAGCCTCACCCGCCTGAGCAATCCGCGCGATCCAGCGGGGCCCACCCATGCCCAGCTTGGTAAATATAGTCAAAGCTGGTGTAGGACCAACAGAAAAAAACAACATTTGAACTCTCCCTGGAAGAAGGAAAATAAAACTATCCACGGCTTAGAAGTTTCGCTCAAACACATGGAAAAAAAATAATACTGAAAATCAGTGGGATTAATTTTTTCAACTGACGCTTCGGCAAGCAAGGAAGGCGTCTGCGGGATCAGGTCCCTCAGCAGGCAAGTCCTATGTCCCAGCTGACTCTTTGCACATGCCAACTCACAGTCTGATCTGATTTAAACCAGCTGAGTTGTAAATGAGGCTTATAATGGAATTGGCAAATGACCCTTCAATACAGCATCGCAAACCGACAGCACTCAAAAATAACCAGGGGTCGAGTCAGGACTCAGCTCTTGGCCAAGGGCGAGTGCAGTATCCAGGGTGCATCTTGCCACAGGCTGTGAAACACCCCAAGCAAGCAGGGAGAACCCCCAGCCTCTCCCCTCTTTAGAGGGGTGACCCTTCCAAAACAACAACAAAACAAGAAAACCAACAGGGAAAAGGAGGAGAAAATGCAGCCCTGACATGTAGAGAGAGACAGTCTCTCCTGTTTGTGTTGGCCTATACTGAACTCCAAGCAGTTTCCAACTGGAACCCAGAAATGCTGATGGTGTTTGGAGTCTGTCTGCATCCCTCCCATGACGTGAAGAGGCATTCAGGATGATGGGCTAGGATGTTGGTATTTTTTTTTCCCCTAACAACTATATTTACTGTTACATTTTGAACTCCCCATGCTGTCATTACAATGTCAGATGAAATTACATGTGTGATAACCATAACATTGACACATGCACAAGTTCACAGAGGCTTTACAAGGAAACAGCTTTAAGGGAAGAGGGAAGCTGCTCACATGCCTCAACTCAAAGGGGATGTCCAAAGGAGTCTTTGAATTACAGGGCACTGCCTACAGCCTCAACTTGGCCTTGCTGGAACTGAATTACATTTTTGGAGGGCTTTGCTGGGTAAAATGTATTCTTATTTAGCCTGGTGTAATTCTGGATTGATTCCAGGGATTTAACTGATGTTGTCCAAGTATTGCACCAGCACAAAGAGGATGAAGATGCTACAGTGGTCTGCAGGACAGACTTGCAGAGTGATCTGAATTGCGCTGGGATTCTGTGCTGGAGCACCGTGAAGGTCACAAATCCTAGAATGGTTTGGAGAAACCTTAAAGTTCATCCAGTTCCAAGTCCCTGCTATGGGCAGGGACACCTTCCATTAGATCACGTTTCTTCAGCCCCATCCAACATGATCTGGAACACACTTCCAGGGGTGGGATATGGAAGTCCAGAATGAAGATAGCTACACAACTGAAAAACCATCTTTTATCAAGGTGGATGATCCCCTTTCACATAGAAGCCCCTACAGAGCACTTCAAGACTGAGGACAGATGTTCTCTTCTGATCCAAGATCAGAGCCATAAGAAAGGAACCCCAGCCTCTCACCCACTACTAGGCCAGAGGTAACTGCTCCAGAAAACTCAGCGTTTCAGGTGTTAAGAAAATCCCAATTTCTGATAGGAAAAAGGAGCAATCAGATTTCTTCCAACTGCTATGGGCAGCTGTGTGAAGAGAACTTGGCTGGTGCTCCTGGAGTATGGTTCCAGCAGAAAACTCCAGAAGAGAGGCATATCTTCCACTGGCACAGCTGGGTGCATAAGGCAACATCTGTACAGCTCTGACTGCATCTGCTTAGGGGGAAATGGTACAAGTCTAACTAGGCTGGTCCAGTTAAACTGATACAACTTCCAGAGAAACTGACAGGGTGTTACAGAGCAACTTTGCAGTGCATTGCAAGATCCTAGAACAGACTGAGAGAGTTGGGGATGTTTGGCCTGGAGAAGAGAAGGCTCCATGGAGAGCTGAGAGCCCCTGGCAGGGCCTAAAGGGGCTCCAGGAGAGCTGCCCAGGGACTGGGGACAAGGCCTGCAGGGACAGCACCCAGGCAATGGCTTCCCAGTGCCAGAGGGCAGGCCCAGCTGGGATATTGGGAAGGAATTGCTGGCTGGGAGGGTGGGCAGGCCCTGGCACAGGGTGCCCAGAGCAGCTGGGGCTGCCCCTGGATCCCTGCAGTGTCCAAGGCCAGGCTGGACAGGGCTTGCAGCAGCCTGGGACACTGGAAGGTGTCCCTGCCATGGGAGGGGGGATGGAATCAGATCACCTTTAAAGACATTTCCCACCTGAATTACTCAGTGATATCCATACCTATGGATGTTTCATCGCTCAGCTCCTGCACTGAGTATCTTATGGAGCAGCTGCTCTGCTCTTGCTCTTTTACACCAAAAAAAAGAATGGAAAGGAAAAAAAAGAGCAAATATTTAACACAACAGCAACACCAATGACTTGTGGACTGGAAAAGTGCACTGCACGTGCGTGGGGAGCACATGGCTGCTTCTCTGTACTCTTCTCAGGGTGCAGGTTTGATTCACCTCCTGAGCAAAGGACTGGAGGATGCTCTGGGTGTGTGTTTGCTGTTGGGCAATGTTCTGAAGAGCACCAGCACACATGTGGAACCACTCACACTATCCTAGGACCTACTTTTTGTCCTGGGTGGGAAAACGTCAGTGTTTCACCCCACTTTGCCCACCCTGTCTGTGCTTTGCATCTCCCTCCACAACACAAACACAACAGCCTCTTGTTAAATATATTGCAGTGATTGCTCTCTAGGAGAGGAAAACTCATCAGGTAAGGGGCTACAGTAAAATCAGGCACTTGGAAGCACCTACCTCTCCATTCACCCACCCCTTCTCCCACCTGTGGATCTCTCTATCCTACACGATGTTGTTTCATACGTCCATCAAATGAACAGAATACCCCTTGCAGCACATGAATTTCCTCCCCACCTTTGTCCACGAGGACACACGACAAAAAGGGGTGTGGATACAGTCTCTTGCATAGCTTTAAACATACAGATATGTGTATTTTTGTTCACCCAGTCCTTCCCAGGGATGGGCAGGAGCCCAGAGCTTGCTCACACCACACTTCAAAGCCGCACACCAGCGCTGGATGAAACACCAGCACCGCAGCACGCCGGGGACTTTCCTTTTCCAAGCCGGCACTTCAAAATATTTATAAGGGCACTTAAGCCCCGTTTTGACCACTGCCTGTGTTTGCAAACCCTGCCCTGGGATTCATGTCAGGTCGCGGGGAGTTCCGCTCGCATTGTTGGCATACCTGAGGAGAGGCAGAGGGACTCGCTCCCCGCTCGCAGAACAAAGCCCTGAGTTATTGCAGAGCTGTGCCCTCCGCCTGGCGCAATTATGGTTAGAGAAAACCCTTGTTTATAGCAGGATCCTTCCAGTCGGGGAAAAAGGGATTTAATTACAAGGTAATGGTGCTGTGGGCGTGTGCGCGAGCGCGGCGCAGATGCGGCCAAGAGCTGGGCTGCTCCCCCTGACCAGGTGGCTGCTGGTGGGTCCAGCTTTTGTGGAGGGTGGAAAAGAGGGATTTGGAGCCTTCCTCCATGGTTGAAGGCTGAACACTGATTCAGGTGAGGCAAAGCATGGAGAATTAAAAGTCCAGGAGAGATTCTTGTCTCACCGGGTCAGGAGCAACAGGACGGGGATTAAGGGACCAAATTACCCACAGCTTTTCTCTGTCTTCTTTCCCCAAGCCATGACTTTGAACACAGGCTCCCTCAGGCAGGTCATGAGACTCACAGAAAGCTTTGGGATGGAAGGGACATTAAAGATCATCCAGTCTGACCCCCTGCCATGGGCGGGAACACCTTCCACTATCCCAGGCTGCTCCAAGCCCCATCCAACCTGGCCTTGGATCCCTACCAGGGATCCAGAGGCAGCCACAGCTTCTCTGGGAAACCTGTGCCACCACCCTCATAGCCAAGAATTTCCTCTCAATGTCCAATCTAATCCTGCCCTCTGGCAGTTTTAAGCCATTCCCCTTTGCCCTATCACTATTTGCCTGTGTAAAAAGTTGCCTTACATCCTTTTTGATCATCTCCTGTAAGTACTGGAATGCTGAGGTCTGAGATGGGTTTGGTTTCAACTCCCTTTTCCAAATGGTATTGGAGAATCAGAGTTCAGTGTGAGCTGCTGACATTTTACACATGGAGATGGACTACAGGACATCATAAGCCCAGGAGCTGAATCCTTATTCAGAAAAAAACAAAACAAGTTTAGATGAAAAGGTGCAATCCTGTTGGACACACAGAGCTCCTCAATGCTGTGTTAGCCAAGGTACATGCTCATCAACTGTGTGCATCAGAGAATATTTTTGTAGCCCTGTCTTTTCTGCCACTAATTTTAAGGAACAGAGTGTGGTTTCCTCTCCTGTGTTTCTCATATTTTGCTTAAAAATAAAATTTGAACCTATATCAAACCAAACAGCTTCTTGCCCAAGGTGGTAAAAAAAAGTAAAAAATAAGAAAGCAAAGCTTCTTCTATGGTAAACCCTTCAGGAAAAGGGAATATAAACCCCCCTGTGGTTGTGTTCCCCTAGCAGCATTCAAAAAAGCCCCCAAAAGCCAGTGCAAAATTTGCAGTGGCTCCTTCCTACCTCCGCACACGACTTCTGGGAAACACATAAAACATCTAACAGAGCACAGTCTGATTTATACTTGGAGCAGGGCACCTTTAATGGCAGCAGGAGTGCGGGTGTAAATCTCCAGGCACGGAAAAATCAGATGCACAACCCCAGCCCTCTGGATCCACTCTGCTCTGAATGCCACTGAATAAAAATGAGGCTTTATGGTAAAAAAAGAGGTGCATGTCCTTCTGCTGGTAGGAGAGATTTCTAGGGGTGCAGTGCTATAAATAATGATTCAAGCCAGTTTGTATGTGTCTTGTATAGACCATGATGAGACACTGAATAGGTACCGAGAGCACCACAAAAATGATCAGGAGGCTGGAGCCCCTCTGCTCTGGAGCCAGGCTGGGAGAGCTGGGGCTGCTCCCCTGCACAAGAGAAGGCTCCAGGGAGAGCTGAGAGCCCCTGGCAGGGCCTAAAGGGGCTCCAGGAGAGCTGCCCAGGGACTGGGGACAAGGCCTGCAGGGACAGCACCCAGGCAATGGCTTCCCAGTGCCAGAGGGCAGGCCCAGCTGGGATATTGGGAAGGAATTGCTGGCTGGGAGGGTGGGCAGGCCCTGGCACAGGGTGCCCAGAGCAGCTGGGGCTGCCCCTGGATCCCTGGAAGTGTTCCAAGCCTGGTTGGACAGAGCTTGGGGCAACCTGGGATAGTGCCCTTGGCAAGGGGTGGCACTGGATGGCCTTTAAAAGCCCTTTCCAACCCAAACCACTGTTTGATTCCATGGACACCCAGTGGGCTGAATCAGAAGTGGAGGCTGTTGTGCCCTCTCATCCATCACTGCTTCCCAAAACTGTAAGCCAACCCTGTTCACACGCACAACCAGGCACAGGTTGTGTCACACGTCCCCCAGGATGCTCCCACCCCACTGCATCCCACCCTACACACAGAGGGAAGATGCACCCCAAAGCCGCCTCCTGTCCCTGCCCTTTGCACAGCGGGGTCATGGGGACAGCTCCCGTACGAATGGGGACAGCGCCACACTCGCTTCTCTGTCATGCAGGCAACACAACCCTAAGATCTTATGTCCATCCTGACTCCAGAAAAGCACAAATAAAAATGAATATCCTTGAGAGCAAGCAAGGATGGGCAGTGAAGCTCATGTTTGCCTCTACAGCCCAGTTGAATAGTTCTCACTATTGCCAGTTCCTGCTGTTCAGACAGAGTCTGTCCCGTCTGCAGAAACACACCCCCAAGAACCCTGCTCAGGCCCTAAAAGACCTTCTTTCTCCTTTGACCTTCACCAAGGGCAGACTGTACCTATGCCCTTTAGGTGAATTCGAGTGTGAAGGCATTGGAGAAAGACTCATGAGAGAAAAAAGAGGAGACGGCTTGTGGAAACACATGCTGAAATTAGAAAATGAAATAAACAGCCAGTGCTAAAAGAGAAAACTCCTGCCATAAACTAGATTTGGAGGGGGGGTGGTGGGGAAAGAAAGAAATGGTTGTGCACTGCCCTGCTTTGCTAAACAGGCAGATGGGACCTGTATTTCTCTTCTGAAACTTTAATGGAAGGATATGATTCTGCTGCAAGCATATTTTATATGCCTGGCGATTAAAGAGGAAGAAAGAGCATAATTTATAGAATTGTGAAACACAGAGGATAGCTTTCTGGCTGCAATGTTTCTTTATTTTCTTGTTATTCCTCTTATTCTTCCTTTTTCTCCTAGGCTTGTGAAAGGTGATGGATAGGCAGTGGTAGAGACAGAAATCTTCCTATTATATTCCCAGGGCAGGTACTGAATCAGCAACCACGGTGGCTACATGAGCTGCACCTCCTCTGAACAAATCTGAGACAACAAAAAAAAAGTGTTTCTGTGTGTCCTCAGTCTTTCTACAGCACTTTCCAGCTCCTACAGCTACCTCAGCTCTCTGCAGTTAGCAGGCTTCAGTCTTTCAAAGAAGAAAGCCTTGAGCCTTGCTTGGTTCTTGATGCAGATGGGAACATGACATGGCCAAGCTCTTGCTCCACCTGATCCCGCCCCAGACCCTGCATTTTTTTGGACAATCTACCAGACTCTGCCAAGATCCTGGCATTTCCCATCCATCCCACCTCAGAGGAAGTAATTACCACCTGTGTTTGTCTGGAGAGACACCTCATAGATGAAGACCTGGTGGCCAAGAAGCTGCCCAAAACCCAGCAGCCTGCCCTTGCACTGAAGTTGGCCAGGCACACAGTCAGCTGAATGAACAAAAGAGGTGCTCAGAGGTCGAGGGGAGTGAACCTTCCATTCCATTCATCACTTGTGAGACCACAGCTGCAGCACTGTGTCCAGTCTGGAGTCTCCAGAAAGACACTGCCAGTCTTGGAGGCACCAGGATGGTCAGTGAGCTGCAGAACACAAGGACAGAAGAAAGAGTTTTTTTCAGCCCAGAGAAGAGGGCATGAAGGGGGGATCCCATCTTTTCATCTACCTACCTAATACAAAACTATAGAGAAGAAGGAGTCAGACTCTTCTCAGAGCACAAAAAGCCATGGGCAGAGGTTTCAGCAAAGCAAGTTTATATCAGACATAAGAAAAACATTTCTTAGTAAGAGTCTGGTCAAACCTTGAACCGTGAAGCCAGAGATATGCTGGGATTTGTATCCCTGGAGATGCTCAAAATTCAACCACATAAAGGCATGAACCTCACTGAGAGGTGGAAGTTGGATCAGGAGTTCTCAAAGGTTCTTTCCACCAAAACCATTCCCTGACTCTGTGCTCCAGTTGTGCAATAGGGATCCAAGGCACAGAGCAGATGAAATAACACAACCACAGGTATGCAGGCAACCTGCACCTGAGGCCACATCTCCACAGAGCAACCTAAAGCCCTACCCTCGCTGCTTTTGAGCACATTAAACTCATCACCACAGTCGTGTCTGTGTGTGCTGGGCTTTCTGGGGTCATCTGCTTCCCTGGTAGAAGGCTGAACTTCTCCTGCTGCAAAATTCTTTGGATTTTTGTTTTTTTTTTCTCCCCCAATTTCAGGGCCAATTCAGCAACTCCTCTTTCTGCTAAGACTGCCAGTGAAAGCGTCAACTGCATGGCTGGTTTCTGTGATGTGGAACCATGCCCACCAAGACTTGGACCAGGACTGTGCAGCCCATTTCACATCAGCCACCATCCAGCCCACACTTGGCAAAAGACTGAAGACAGTATCAGCTATGCCTGCATGACTCCTGGCTCTGGGCCATTTTTCTCCAACCCTCTGAGCAGCCACGATATAAATCTTGCTCTTCTTTCACTAGTCTTTGCCGTGACAACACAATCACTTGGCTGCCCATGCCAGCTCTCACTGGGCGTTTGTCAGGGATGCGTCAGTGGAAAAATGAACTCTGCACCCTGGCGAGGAGGGGGAGCAGTTCCTCGTGAAGCTAACCACTGCTGCCCTTTCTCAGCTCACACATTTGCTGCAGGAGGAGTGCAAGTCCACAAGAAATCACTGTGAATATTCACCTCCACCAGGAGCAAATCCATATTCCTCCCTCCCGGTGAATAAGCAGGAAGACCTTGCCCAGATAAATGCAGGGTGAGAGCTTTGCTTCCCCTCCAATACCAGCACTCCTATGCCTAAATATCTCCATGAAATATGTGTGTTTGCATGTGTACACATCCTTTATTCAGAGCTATATTTACTCTTTAGAAAGAAGACTGCCTGTCCCATTGAAGCCAGAAAGAAAGAAGAAATTCTTTACACTGAGGGTGGTGAGGCCCTGGCACAGGTTTACCAGAGGAGCTGTGGCTGCCCCATCCCTGAAAATGCTCAAGGCCAGGGCTTGAAGCAACCTGGGATAGTGGAAGGTGTCCCTGACCATGGCAGAGGGTTTGGACTAGATGAGATTTAAAAGCCCTTTCCAAATCAATCTGTGATTCTGTGACAGGTCAGCTGAGTCCTCCTAATCACCCTAGGAATGCTGCAACTCCTGGCAAATCAGAGAAAACCATTCCCTGAACTTGTAAAACTGAGACTGTCTAGAAATTCTTACATACTACCTCAATGTTTGGGGTTTTTTTTCATTGTCTGAAACCTTTTTAATTGAATCACTCCTAACTCTGTGAATCACAGAGTTGGTCAGGGGGTGTAGAACCCCAACCAGCACCCACAGGGAGACCATGAGGCCAGCAGAGATGTCAGTGGGGATGGACACGATGTGGATTCAGCTCAGGAAGCTCACACAGTTACAAGGCCATGAGCACGGGAGGGTGGAGACCTACTTCTGTCCAGAGAGGGGGAAGGGAGCCCATCCCCTGCTGAAAGCTGTGGGTGGACGTGTTGCACTTGGCCAGCCAGAAGATTAAGGCAGCTCCCCTAATTGAACATTTCCCAATGGGAGGGAGATGAAAAAAAAGCAATTCGAGGGGTGGAAAGAGAGCAGGTAAAACATCACCTGGAGAGAACAGGGTGGGCAGGAGAGGCTCCTCACAAGGAGGAGTGAGAAGAAGGCTTGAGGGGCAGAGGAGGATGCTGGCTGCACCAGCCACTGCGTGCTTCAAACACAGGGAGCAGATAACTGCAGCCATGGAGCAGGGTGGGAGGAGGTGAAGGAAGCAGGCAGGAGAGAAGATTACAGGAGTGCAAGGCACAACAAAGAGGAGGAAAACGGAGAAGGAAAAAATTATGCAGGGCCTTGAAGGTCAAAAGAGTCAACTTCAAAAGGATTCCTTAAAGACATAGAGCAAATGCCTTTATATTCAATTATTTCGTTTCCACACAAATCGAAGTACTATATTGGGGGGGGGGGGGGGGTGGGGGGGTGATTGCCTCCCAACACTCTATTTAGCACAGAGGGAAGACAAAGTGGAAGGATGATAAGAGAAGTCTGTGGCTCTTTGTTTTTCTAATGGATGAAACAGGGCTGGAGTTGGCAAGACCCCCTTGCAAAGGATATAGAGTAAAGTGGAGGAGGTTTTTCAGGAGAAGAACGATGGGAGTGAGCAGGACTTCTCCTTTCTGGAACTGAAAAATGCTAAAAATTCACTTGCTCAGACTGAAACAAAATGTTTTCCTAAATTCCAGGCATCTGTTTAATCAAAACCATAGCAAATGTTGAGTTAAACAAATCATGCTGCCTGTGAGACTCAAGACTTTCACTTTGTAGCTGCTGAAATGAAACACTTCAATTTTTTCACAGTTCCACCATTAATCTGACAAAACTGACCCAGACGCAGAGTAGTTCTTTTGCCATCAAAACCTTCACTTTGTACTGAAATGTATTTAGCTGAATTGTCTCTCCCCACTGTACTTAAGGAAGCTGAAGTACAAAGCCAGAAGAGTCAGCTCCTCTATCCTGGGGCATTCAATCCATCGGCAGAGTTAAAATCACTGACAAGCTATGGCAAGCTAATGTCAGTAAAATGGTACCCAACAGGAGGTTTGAAGCCAGCAAAGTGAGCTCTACAATAAGTTCCAGTTCTTTAAAAACCAGGATTAAGTAAAATATTACAGCAGGTCATGTTTTAAAGCAGACAGAATAGGTGAGGCAATCACTGAGGACCCATGAGGATCCTCTTGGAAGAGAACAGAAATTCTGCCTTTTTCATCTCCCTGCCCTAATCACCACCACTTTCCTCCTGACTGTCTGTGCTTCCTTCCACTCCACACCACTTTTTCCACATGCTCATGCAGTGGTGGATGACAGCAGGACTTGTGTCACTGAGGCAAAGACATGGTGCTGCTACATCAAGTATCTGCAGGGCCACCACAGGGCCCAACAAGGTGGTACCCACTCACACTGGAAAGAGCACAGGAAGAAAGTGACTTGGTGAAGGCCATAAAACAGGTCACTAGAGGAGCCAAGAGTAGAAATCCTGTCCTCCTGTTTTTGCCCACCTGTATCCCAAGTGTTTAGTACTTTCTTCTGTTCAGCTTTGACCTTATGAGTTCCCTTAACCTTCTCCTGGCAGTTTCCTAATGGGAAAATAAATCTCTGGAGAGTATCTTAAATTCTTTTTTATCACAGACTGTATCAGTGTGATAATAAGATCAGCCTTCAGACTCCCCATTAAGTCACAGAAGGTGTGGTCATCAGTCATGCTTTTTCCAGACTTAATTGCCAGACAGACACTTTAAGTGGAAAGTCCACCTAATGAGCCCAATCATTAAAACATCCCTGGTTCCTATTTGAGATGGAAAATTATATTACTCTAATAAGGGGGTTGCATCTTTGCCCCCCTATTCAATCATGCAGCACAGGAAAGGTGAGACTTCTCCACAAGTTTGCCTTGGAAGTGTTTCATTTAAATACTGCCCTCTGCTTCAGGCAAGAAAAAGCAATAAAAGCTCTTCACAGAAGGAAAACTGGGTGGCTGGAAAAGGTGGCAGCAACCTACAGGTGAGCGAAGGAGTCACCACCGATGGGCGTCACCACTGACACCAGGGATGCTCCTGAGGGCTGTCCAGGTGGAGATGGTGGAAGAGTCACCACAGTGGCTGTGCCAGGGTGGAGAAGATGTCACATCTGTGGGGTGTCACAGACGTCACAGGTTTCTGCAAAAAGCTGTATGGGGATGTATGAAGTGGACTCTTAACTGTGGCACCTCTTTCCTAAACGGTTTGAAAGAGATGGCTGCACTTGAAGAAAGAACTGGTTGTGCTGGCCACCTTCAGAACCTGCACCATGTGGGAGAAGCGGCTGGGAAGCTGCCAGGAAGTTGGGGAAACTGAGGTGGAGCAGCTCACTGATTCTAAAGCATCTCCAGCCAAAGTGCCCAAAGCAGGGATCAGGCTGCAAGTCCACTGCAAAAGGAGCAATCCTCTCCTGCCCTGTCCACTTCTGACAGAAATACTGTCCCACCTCTCCATCTCCCACATGGAAAACTCTGTCTAGGTAAGCGCTGTCTGGGAGCTCAGCCTAGGTAAGACCAACCCAACTCCCTGGTGGTCTTCAGCCACACCAGATGCCTTTGGTTAGAAGCCATCAAGCCCATGGAGGTGCACCAGTTGGCCCATTCCCACCCCAAAGGCCCGGCGGTGAGAGCTGCTCCACAGGGAATCCCAGCGGGAAGCCCGGACAAGCCTAAGTTACGAGCTGCGCATCCAGCGGCGGCTTTGCCAGGTGCTGGGAGTGCTGGTTCAGAGCGATCCCTAATAAAAACAAAAGAAGCACGGAAGGGCGTGTTCCTTTTGGGTAATAATACATCTCAGAACTGCACGGTGAGGCAAAGACAACGCCACACCCTAAGCCACCCGAAGGGTGTGGGCATTATACAATGATTCGCCCACGCCCAGAACCTCCGACGACAATTAACATCCAGCGCCGTGCAAGGATCGGTAAATACCGTATCTCCAACCAGGAAACGCCGGCTTTTTGCATGTGCATGGAGGGGAAAAAAAAAAAAAAACCTGAGCCAAAGATGTGTCTTAACATGAACATCACCCCAGGCAGATCCGCACCGTCGCTGCACGCGGTGTGTTCTGCCCTTCCCCTGGAAGAGGCCAGCAAAGTCAGTGGCATTCAGATTTTGAGTTGTATTAAGCATCAATCGTGGATTTTTTTCATCATTTCCCTCCTAAAGAAGAGCAAAAAAAAAAATACCCCAAAAAACCCACAACAAACTGACAAACGGAGATGATGGAACTATTTAAATGCATAATTACATTTTGATAACGACAAAGTCATGCGAGGCACTTAATAGATAATAAAACTACAAGATCTCATCACACCCAAGCTTATTTTCACAGCTGTAAATCTACTTCTGGTAAAGTCGCATGGAAAAGATTTTACTATTGAGTAATAATGGAAACAAAATAGCACTTATTAAAGGGAAATGGGAGCAAGAACTCATCAGATGTTGATAGACAACAGAGAAAATCAGTTTGTTATTAGGAGACAGAAGAAATAACACCGCTTTGTTGGTCTGAGATATCGGCAGCGAGATGTGTTGGTTATTAGCAGAGATCCCACTTTTTTTTCCCCTAAACCACAGTGCATTTGCTGTCATGCTCATGAAAACAGCAATTAAAGATGCAGCTCTGGGGTTGCACCTCCAGGAAAAGAAAACAAAAAAAGCAGCAAAATGAATGTGTCTCCAGATCTATTCCTAATAATTTCTGAGGTCAGGAAATTCAAGTTGTTTCTCCAACATAATTCAAGTTATATTTTCCAACATAAATTCAGCTGACCATTAAAAAAAAAAAAAAAAAGAAAAAAAGAAAGAAGATATGATGAATGCGATAAATCCACTTTCTGAGTGGCTTTGGGTCTGTAGAAAGGATGGAGCTAGTAGAGTTACTGTGTATCTGCCTAAAAACTGGAGGCTCAAAGCCTTCCTGGGCCCAGGTGGTGCTCCCAGGGAGGAATGGTTGTTGCAATATTAACAAGGGAGAAGACGGGACCACCAGGGACAAATGAAATATATATTCCTGCCTGGCACAGCAGACACAGTTCACGTAGCTCAGGAGCAAGGAGGTCATGCTGGATGTGGCTACTTGCCCTCAGGGCAGCCAACTGGGGGCAGATCAGGAGGTGTTTGCACAGGTAGCAAACAAAACTCCTGCTTCAATTTCTGAATCCTGAGAGGGGGCTGCAGAAAAGATGGATTTTAATTCTCCAGCTGCAGCACTGAATAACAGGAGTGAGGCATAGCCCTACCAGTGCACATACAAGCAAAGAAATAAAAATATCCAATATTATTGTTTACTGATAAAGGCTCAGAGCATGTTCAGATCTGACTGTGTTTCTACTGGGAAAGGCTTTATCATCATCATCATCATCATCATCATCATCATCATCATCATCATCATTATTATTATTGTTATTATTATTATTATTACTATTACTATTACCACTACTACTACGACAATTACTGTTATTATTATTATTGCTATTAATTGTAGTGACCATTTAAACTGCACCAGTGGCAGTTTATAGCTACAAGGTGGATGCTCATTTCCTTAAAGGCACTGTGTAAGTGAAACCAAGGAAGGACTAATCCATTCCTAAATGCTTGTGCTCCAAAGAAACAGTGGGAGTAAAAAAGAGATCACCTGTTTTGTGCGGAAGAGGAACAGAGAGACTTGACAATTTGCAAAGGCCATGGATGAAGCCCTTGGGAGAACCGAAATTTGATGTTAGCTTTTACAAATCCCAACTCAGCCCTCTGTCAGGACTATCAGCCTGAACTAGCTGTCATCTAAGTCTCAGCTTTATTCAAGGATAGAGGCAGCCTAAAGTTCAGAGGGGCTTCAGGTCAGGGCCACCCCATGGGTTTTGATGGGGGCACACTTTTCTTAGCAGAGATATTGTGACAGGACAGGACAGAGCTTTTAAACTGAAGAAGAGGAGATCTAGATTAGGTATGAGGGAGCTTTTTGTAACGAGGATGGTGAGACCCTGGCACAGAAGCTGTGGTTGCCCCTGGATCCCTGGAAGTGTTCAAGGCCAGGCTGGACAGGGCTTGGAGCAGCCTGGGACAATGGAGCACCCTGCCCATGGCAGGGTCTTTCAGGCTCTTCCAACCCAAACCACTGAGTGAATCCCAGGTAGTTGCCATGTGCTGAATCTTGAGCCCACACCCCACAGCTGTGTGGCTCAGCCCATCACTGGCAGAAGTTTGGCACCTGGCAAAGCCAGAGGATGTTGAAGTGCACCAGGACAGTGTAAATCACCCAAATGGAGCTGGGATTGGCAGCATTTGTGCTGGTGGCATCGCTCAGCACCTCCACAGTTCAGCTGGGATTTTCACTGGATAAAAACAAAATGCTGTAGGCATGAAAGAAGAGTGGGATTCCAGGGAAAAACAGGGAGAGTCAGAGAAGATGGGAATGACAGCTTGTTCCATATACCACCCAGCCTGGCAAGGCACTGGGGAAGGGACAGGGCAGGGAGGGTTTTGCAGGAAGGGACACTCAAAAAAAAAAGTACCAACAAAGTGAGGCTTTTAAAAATATAAACAGTGTTGGGGGACAAACACAAATAGCACGCAAGCTAAAAATAAGCAGCAGCAAGTGAAAAAAAGGATTAAAGGAGCCCGAAAGAAATAGCGAACAGCAAATTGCAGGGAATTGTTCGGCAAACAATAAAACGCTCCTCGCCATCTCCCTGCAAAAGGCAGATGGCACTGGGAGAAAGCAGCCCCCGACAAATGATAGCTGCAAAAGGGGTGAAGGAGGGGGGGAGAAAATTTCAGACCTGGCAGATTTGTTAAGTGGTAATTTTCCCTCTGTCTGTGCAGAAGACAAAGGGGAGGGAAAGCTCCCCAAGACAGGGATTGTATTTCACTCCGCGGTTGAGAAGGCTTTCGAGTGTCTGCAGATAGCGGCAAGAAATGGTCCTAAAAAGATTAGAGCTCTTAAGGTAGGGCAAAATACTATATCCAGACAACACACTCGAGTTTTAATGACAGTGGGGAGAGAATTGAGTGAACCATTGTCTGCTGCCTCTAGGAAACCAAAATCTTAATTTGAAACAGCACAGGCTCGAGCTGGACTTTTCTCACAGAAAGGCTTTACTCCTGCCCTTTAAGCATTACTTTTTATCCTTGACACATATTTTTCATTCATCTTTTTCCCACAACCAACATAAGTTTAAGAAGGATCTTCCGCATTTTTAGAGTGATTTGGGTGGCTTGGCTTTCAGCATCTCCCTGTCTGGAATGCACCGCTTCTCACTGTATCCCCCTTGCCAGGCCACTAACTGTGCTTATGGATACCCACCTGACGGATGAAGAAGGAAAGCGACTTCCCAGAGATGCATAGGGAATGTGCTGGAAAATAAATTCACCCTGGGTTTCCTAAATCTCAATCCCCAGACTATCTCCAGCCCTTCCTACCTCCGATTTCCACTGTGGGCTTGCTAAGTGGGTGCAAACCAGCACATCTTCCATACAACCCATTTTACACTGGGACCAAGACCAAACATTGCATCCAGCTGTAAATCATAGAACTGCAGGGCCATTTATGTTGTAAAAGCCCTCTAAGATCATCAAGTCTAAGTGTTAACCTGGCATGGCCAAGGCCACCCCTGCATTTTGACTGGATTGGGAATTTCGTGCCTCCTCCAAAAATGAGGCTGATTCCTGTGACCCCACAGTAGCCAATATGCCCCTTGGGAGTTACCAGGACTCTACTGGCACTGCCTGGCTTGGGACAAGGACAAACCAGGGCACTGCTTTGCTGCCAGCCCCATGACTGCATATTCCAGGGAACAGGGCCGTCCCCACAGCCCCATCTCTGGCAGGTGACACGGAGGTGGCTCTGCCATCCCCCATCTCAACTCTGGCATCCCCCACCCAGAGACTTTTGCTGCAGGGACCCCCCTGACCTTGCCCGGGGCTCTGTTGCTAAGAATAAAACACAGAGGGCTGTGCTGTGCTGGCGCGCGGTGGGATAATTGCAGGGAAGCGGCTGCTGTAGCCCAACGACCGCAGTAATTGGGCATGGGCCATCCTGCAGCCAGGTTTCCCGTGCTATTATCCCCTTATTAATAGAAACCAAATCTACCTTTGCAGAGGCAGCACTGCGAGCCTGGAATTATGCGGTGTGGGGCTGCAGGGAGGCATCCGCGGCATCTCTGCAACAGCCTCAACCCTTCGCCACCCAAGGGGTGGGTCCTGGCAGGATCCACAGGATGCTCCCGCCCAGGTCATGGCAAAATCCCAGCCACAAGGTCCCTTGTGGTCATTGGAGGGGTGAATGTTAGACTCAGCCACACGATGGTTGCCCCCATGGAGGCAGGCAAGTGAGATTTGTCCTATTATCTAATTAATCCCAGCAGCATCCCTCCAAGGTGTGGCAGGGAGTATTAATTTCATCTCCCAAGGAGGAAAGCTGAAGGTCAAAAAGGCTTCAATTTCTCCTTGCCCACCTGGATGGGGTATGCTGGGGGCCACAAGCTGAGTATTCTTGGTTTAGGGCTGGAAAATAATGCACAGCACCTCATCTGGGATGGTCTTGCCACAGTACCACAGGATGTTGAATGTAAAAGAGGCAGAAGTAACAGCATCATTTTAAGGAGAATAAGCCCACAATGCCAGGGCTCTCTTTGCTGGAATATGTGAAAGCAAATATGTGAAAGCTCATTTCTGAGACACCCAAAGACAAGGTGGAAGTCTCTGCAGGGGCTTCCAGGACTTCCATATCAATGTTGTTATATGGCTTTCCATGGCCAGGACTAACACAGGTAGTTCTCCCCGTTCCTGTCTTATTCCAGGCTAACTTCCTCTCTGAAGCTCAACTTGGAAACAGTCCTGAATAAAATGTGTGCTTGATCATGACTTTTTACCTGCCTCAGAAAGCAGGTAGCAAGATGTGAGTCAGGATTAAAGCTGGAAAGTAGATTAAGTGCCTCTATCCAAAATGCAATCAACAATGAAGAGAGTTAAGGTCTGATTTGGCACATTTATTTTTTTCATGGAAGTTTATCAAGATCTTCAGGACCATCTGAATCTTATCTCAATTTTGAGATTTGCTTTGAAATTATGAAGTGAAGGGTCTGGAGCACAAGTCTGATGAGGAGCGGCTGAGGGAGCTGGGAAAGGGGCTCAGCCTGGAGAAAAGGAGGCTCAGGGGGCCCTTGTGGCTCTGCACAACTCCCTGCCAGGAGGGGACAGCCGGGGGGGTCGGGCTGTGCTGCCAGGGAACAGGGACAGGAGGAGAGGGAACGGCCTCAGGCTGGGCCAGGGCAGGGACAGGGGGGATATTAGGGAGAATTTCTTCATGGAAAGGGCTGTCCAGCCCTGGCACAGCTGCCCAGGGCAGTAATGAAGTCCCCATCACCTGGAGGTATTAAAAAGCCATGTGGATGTGGATGTGTGGGACATGGGTCAGTGGTGGCCTTGGCAGTGCTGGGGGCATGGTTGCACTTAGTGGTCTTGGGAGGGCTTTTCCAACTTGAACAACTCCATGTTTCTATGATTTCCCTGTGAGACTGACTTCTACCTCCCCCAGCATCCAAAGGGGAGGCAAAGCCCAGCAGATGATCTTCTGCAGAACAATCTTAACCATGAATGTTAATAAACTCAAGACTGACACAAGGACTTATCAACCCAGAGTGTTTTCATGCTTCCCTCTTTCTCTCCACCTCTTCTTCACCCAGCTTCTAGCATTTCTCATTTCAGCAATTAATCCCAGCCTTTCTGAAGAGGCTGAATCCTACAAGCTTGGAACTATGTCCTCGCAGAGCCAAATCAGCACAGATGTGCCAGAGAGCTAGGCAGATGGTTTTTTCTTCCCCTGAAACTTGAGACTTTGCTTCTGCTCAGTGCTGTGGTGTTCTGCAGACTGGGGATGTCAGGAGCCCTCCCCATATGGCAAGCGAGAAGTCACCCTGGGAAGATTAAAGCAGAAAGAGAAGACCTGGGCTGCCTCCTGCATTTTTCAGCCCTTCTCCATCCCTTTGTGGAGGGCTGGTGCTGTTAAGCAACTGTGTAAGGGATGAGAAGAGTCAGGGGAAATAAATAATACATAGATGTTGAAGTGTGTTGCCAAGGCCACCTCCAGGATGGATCTGTACCCTCTGGACAGCTGCCTGCTCCTGCCCTGGAGAGATGTCACTGGGAGTGAAATGGAGCTCCTGGGCAAGACGTTGTTCCAGAGTGATGCATCAGAAAACCTTGCGGGTGACAGAAACTGTAATTGCTGTGCTTAAACTTCACTGGCCCATTCCACCCCTGTGAAACCCAGCTCTGCTGCTGATTTCAGCAGAAGAGGGAGGGATGTGCCCCTACCAGGGCAGCTGGGGGGGATACCTCTCCCCAAAGCCTGAGCAAAGCCCCGCTGCCTGAGCAGAGAGCTCCTTGTACCCCTGGGGCCTCCTGGATGCTCTGGCTTCCATGGGGACCTGAACAATGTTCTTCATCCTCCCCAACAGCAGCCCAAACCAGGTTCAGAGAGCCAGCAGCCTGAAAAAAACAGGGATCTTAGACACAATGTCTTCTTGAGGCTCAGGGCAGCAGTGTCTTGTGTGCAGAGGCTGCAGAGACCCCAAGGGAGTCACACTGAATCCCACCAGCTCCATCCCCAAGTCCTTACTTCAACAGCAGCTTGGCCACATCTGACTCTATTTTTCACAGCAACGCCCCCAAGAGCTCTATGGCTCTGTAGCAGTAAGAGATAAGGTATTTGACACTCCAAATACATAACTGGAATGCAAAATAAAAGGTACGTGGTGTGGCTGGATGCAGCCAAGACCATGATGTGAGGTGCCCTGACTCATAACATGGAGAGCTGGCTGTGCCAACAGCACCAGCAGCCCCCTGAAAAGGGTCCTGTCCCCAGTCTGTCGTTTCCATGGGCTAGGAGGCAAGGCATCACCCCTGGAGCAGGATGCCTGTCCTTCAGCAATGACACAGAAGCATCCAGCCCTGATGCACAAGGACAGCAGGAGGTGCCCAGGGTACTGGGAGGTGATGGTGAGGAGCGCAGTCATTAGGGTGGCAGCTTCCAACCTCGCTGTGATGGAGAAGTCCAGGCACACCCCTGCCTCACTGCTGCTGCCAGGAAAACAGCCAAAATACCTTCAGCAAAGCACTCTGCAACCCACTAAGCCCCCTCTCCTAACCTGTGCCTGCTGCAGGGGGCAGCTGGAGGGGCTCAGGGGACACAACACAGAGGGATGCTGCAGGGACTCCTAAAATGAGATGCACACAAATAGCCTAATGTCTCTGCAACACCCCCCTGCCCCCAACACACGTCTGCCAAGATCTGGACTGGCAACAACGAGTGAGGATGTTTTTTCCAGGAATATTAGCTATAGCTGCTTGCACGCATTCGCCTTACAAAGCCACTGGGAGAAGAGGGGGGGAGATACTCTTCCTGTTTAGCACAAAAAATATAGGTAACAATTATGAGGCAATAATTGATTCATCCGATAGTTTATTAACTGGAGTTGGGGTGTGCAAGTGACAGGCTCTGCAGCCAGCCTTTCATGTGACACGTTATTAAAGGCTCTTTTTCTGGCTCCGAAAGGCAGTGGCTGGAAGATCAAAGGTCAGACATTTCAAGAAGTAAATTGGTTTAATGTGGCTGCAGATAGCCTCAGAAAAACCTAATAAATATGCAGTGAAATGTAAGGAGAGAAAATTGTGGACAAGAGAGACAATTACTTTGAAACCAGGATAAGAGCAGCGCAGGCTCAAATTAATCAGTGTTCAGGTTTCTTCTCTCTGTCTCAGGATTTAGTATTCAGAGCAGGAGCCCAGCTGATGGTGGGATGTGTGCGGGGAACACTGGTACCCAACACTAGGTGCTAGGGGAAGATGCTCAACTCCAATCTGCAGCTGAGGTGGTGCTGAGAACCACCTTGGTTTTCCAGCTACACCTGCCAGAGGGCAGGCCCAGCTGGGATATTGGGAAGGAATTGCTGGCTGGGAGGGTGGGCAGGCCCTGGCACAGGGTGCCCAGAGCAGCTGTGGATCACTGGAAGTGTCCAAGGCCAGGTTGGACAGGGCTTGGAGCAAGCCAGGGCAGTGGAAACTGTCTGTGCCCCTGGTCCTGGAGGAGGTTGTAACTCGGTAATTTTGAAGATCCCTTCCAAAAAAACTGCTCTGTGTTTCTGTGATTTCATTTTATGACCCTGTAGGGAGCCCTTGGTGTGTCCAAGTAGGTACATGGCAGCACTGGAACATCAACTCACAGCCCAAACCCCATTGTCCGTGGGTAAAAAATGAACACAGCAGGGCTTAATTATAAAAAGTGATGCTTTAAACTCAGCTCATTATTGCTTGATCTCATGACATTTTCAAAAATTTGCCTCCCTTATTTTTAAACTCCAGATAGCGATATCTGAATTATCTGTGGTTTTTTGTTTGGATTTCTTGAAATACTTTAACACCAATAACCTCTAAACACAACACAGGCTTTCTTTGCTAAAAAGTCACAGGTTTTCTCCTTTTAATTACAGGTGAGAAAACACCCACTCCAGTTCTTTAATCTGAAAAGGGACTTCCCACATGAAAACAAAGCATGATATTCCCAGAACGGCTGGAAACAGGAGCAGAGGGAACCAATCCATGAAACAAATTGCCTGGTACCCCTCAGACAAGCAGATAAGGGTACAACCTCTTTGTATTCCCTCTGCAGGTGACCTTCCCCAGCTGAGTCACTGTGATCCATCGCGGTTTGCTACGGCCCCACCGCACAGACCGGGGGGGATTGAGCAGCAGGGTTTGTCTGTGATTTAGCAGTGCCAAGCCTCACCTGCTCACCCTCACAGGGACCTTCTGCAAGCACCTAAAGGCTGGGACTCAAGGGCTAAACCACTCAGTAGAATCACAGAATCATTCAGGCTGGGAAATCCTGCTGAGCCCAACCATTCGTTCTCCCAGCACTGCTCAGCCCAAATCTAACTCATGTCCCCAGGTGCCACATCCACACAGCTTTTAAACCTCTCCAGGAATGGGGATGCCACCACTGCCCTGGGCAGCTGTGCCAATGCCTGACCACCCATTCTGTGAAGAAAATTTCCCAATATCCAACTTGAACCTCTCCTGGTGCAGCCTGAGGCCGTTCCCTCTCCTCGTGTCCCTGTTCCGTGGCAGTACAGCCCTCAAACCACCCCTCTCCAGCTCCTGGCACGGAGTTGTGCAGAGCCACAAGGTCCCCCCTGAGCCTTCTTTTTCTCCAGGCTGAGCCCCCTTCCCAGCTCCCTCAGTTGCTTCTCATCAGACTTGTGCTCCAGATGCTGTCTGACCTCCAGTGCCCGTCCTAGGACATAGTCCTCCATCATCAGCCATGTTCTCCATAGTGGACCAGGATGAATGGGATCCCCCTGCTCACCACATCCCACTCATGGCTGCACCCCTCTGCCCAGCGTGGAGCTGCACCCAGAACAGCACCCACATCTCCCTGGTGAGGAAACCTGGTGAGAAGCTTTGGGGATGAGGCAGAGAGGGACAGCTCGTGCCACCTGTGTCCTGCTGGCCAAGGGACAGATCAAAGAGAACCCACCCTTCATGGGTCAACAGCAAGGAGAACTGATGGGACATGGACCTCTACATCTGCCGCTGACACAGGAAGCTCTTGCCCTGAGTTATCTGCGTGAATATTGCTCTGCCATAAATCAGGAGCCCTGACACTGTAATTTGTATCTGGGGAACCTGGAGCAATTACAAAATCAGCCCAAACACCATTTGTTTCACAAGATTTTGCCCTTAGTTAGCACTGTCGTTCTGCTTTAATTGCACTGTAATTAATTGCAACAAAACTGTTTGGAAAGTGCATGTGCACAGTGGAAAGGCTGGAATATTGCAACCTGACTCCTCTGTTGCAGCCACAAGCATAAAATCTGTCATCCTCTTTCCATACAACACTTGCCAGTCATTTTACCATCTTGTATCCAGAGGAACTCCAAGACCTCTCAAAGCCAGACCAAGACTCATGGAATGCAACTACTGATTTGCTTTACATCCAGGGAAATTAAGTCTCAGAGGAGATAATCTCTTTAATTTCTCTTCAGACATGACTAAGAGGGTATAAATTGCCTGAAGCAAACCAAGCCCAGATGCAAATCACAGCCCTGCAACACTCAGAGGTTTTCATGTTCCCTTGCAGCTCCCTAAGCCACCCAGCACCTTGAAGAGGCTGGGATCTGCCTCCTGTCCACGGAGGAGGTTGCCTCATCCATTAATACAACATGAAGCAAAAGATCTCCCTAAAGACAGCAGTGAAGAGTTGGAAGTGATGATAGCCCATCCCTGGAAATGTCCATGGCCACTGGACAGGGCTTGGAGCAACCTGGGGTAGTGGAAGGTGTCCCTGCCCATTTCAGGTGTGTGGAATAGATGATCTTTAAAGTCACTTCCAACCCAAATCATTCTACAACAAAGAAAAGCAAATCCGATCCATTTCTTTCACAGTCCATTCTTTCTAGCATCCAGCTGTGGCATGAAGGTACTAATCCCAGCTGAGGTGGGCTTCCAGAGCCCCCTCTCAGTGGCACTCTGTCCCTCAGCACAGCCTGCAACAGCAGCCATAATGGAATTGCTGGGCAGTCCCTTGTGAATGAGAAGCCACCAAATCCACCCACAGCTGCCTGAAGTCTCATCCCCTGAATGGCTATTTCTGCAGAGGGAAGGCAGCTGCACCAGCAGCCTGCATCCCTGCAAGGCTGGAGAGAAGATCTGGAGGGACCCTGAGACAGGAGACAGGGATGAGGTGATGTGGCTCATCTCTTCTCACACCCCCCTCAGTGAGTGGCCAGGACAGTGACTTGCTGCTAAGACAGGAGGGGACATCTCCCATTTTGAAACTGCACAACATTGGTAACAAAAAACTTGGGTTTTTTAAACTAAATAGACCTGCAGAAAAACATATGCTCTTACTTTTCTTCCCTCTTTGCTGCTTTCTTTTTCCTTTTCTCTCTTCTCTTCTCTTCTCTTCTCTTCTCTTCTCTTCTCTTCTCTTCTCTTCTCTTCTCTTCTCTTCTCTTCTCTTCTCTTCTCTTCTCTTCTC